>NC_089805.1:49094185-49095997 GCF_029633855.1 Hoplias malabaricus
ACAGTAAAGAACCAACTAAAAGACAAAGAACACCTCACACACCCCAACACACACACACACACACACTCCTGGAGAAACCCTGGTTCCTTCAGAGGCCTCCTCAGAGCCCTGCACATAGAGATTCATCAGGAACCAAACATGGGACCAATGACCTGAGAGCTATGAGAGGACGGGTCGCTCCGGCACTGAGAGAGGTGGCAGTCAAAGACACCCAGAGATTTACACAAACCAAGGTCACCGTTTCCACCGTACCACCACGTGAAGACGTGCCCTTCCACAGTATCCACAGAAACAGCGTAGAGCCGTGCAGAGCCTGCGCACTCACACTAAACGTCCACATCACACACCACAAAGACATCCGCCCTCATCACCTGCACGACCACGTAAACCTCAACAGACAGGGAGTAAGACTGTTCACAAAGGAGCTGAACACCACAGCCCTGGGACACAACAGCACCAGACTCCACACGACACGACGAGACACAGAGAGACCCCCTCCACCTCCACCTCCACGTCCACGTCCAGCTGAAGATTCCAGAGCAGCAGATCAGCAAGAGACCTACGCATCAGTAACACGAAGAGCAGAGAACCCAGCCGCTTCAGAACTGAACCAGATAAGACCCCTGCTCAACATCCTCTGCTCCAGATTAATACACTGACTTTAATATAGACCTATAACACTGATCTGAACCTTAATTAACTACAGATCAACAATAACAAGACTCAGGAGTTCATTTACAATCAGCTGTTGGAACATTCAAGGCTTAAATTCCAATGGATTTGGAAAAAAGACATCAGACAGAGAGTTCAATAAGAGCCTAAAGAAATCTATGGCGTATTGTGAAGAGGAAGATGTAATACTCCAGACCCAACAACGCAGAGGAGCTGAAGACCACTATCAGAGCACCCTGGGCTCTCATATAACACCTGAGCAGTGCCACAGACCGATCCACTCCACGCCACGCCGCACTGCTGCAGTAATTCAGGCAAAAGGAGCCCCGACTAAGTACTGAGTGCTGTTCATCTTCATACTGTTCATCTTCATATTTCTCAGTCGGCCAGCGTTTCTAAAAACCCTTTGTTTGTGTTGGTCTTCAGTAATATTCTAATTTTCTGAGAAACTGAATGTGGGGTTTTCATTAGGTGTCAGTTATAATCATCAAATTAAAGAAATAAACACTTGAAATATATCAGTCTGTGTGTAATGAATGAGTGTAATGTACAAGTTTGACTTTTTGAATGGAATTACTGAAATAAATCCACTTTTTCATGATTTTCTAATTTAAGACCAGCTCCTGTACTTCCTCCTCAGGACTCTCCTTATTTTCATGAAGAACGTCTCCCAGATTTACAGTCTGAGATCACACACTCTCAGTGCCGTGGGCGTGGTTTAATACGTGGAGATGTAAACCCAGGACCGGGAGAGAATGGGACTGTGTTGAAGAAACAGGAAACGGTTTCATCCACAGAGACCACGTCAAACACAACTCACAACACCGTCCAAAGAAACAGTTCTGACCATGTGTCAAACAGACGAGGGAGAGCGGTTAGATCCAGATCTCATCAGTGCATTTACAGTCAGACCACAGCGCCCTCTGTCTGACCGCTACCAAACAGCACTGTACCTAAACACCATGAGAGACACGACTGAAGATCCTCCTGAATCAGAAACACTGCACCCATTAAAACCCAGAGACCACTGGAATCAGTCAGAAACTGAGAAATTAAAATTAAACACGGACAGCCGTTACATCAGACACACGCTCCACCATTTCTCCAACAGCTACACGCCACATTTAGAGGGAATCACCA
>NC_089805.1:49101943-49189443 GCF_029633855.1 Hoplias malabaricus
TCTCCTCCTCCTCTCCTTCCTCCTCCTCCTCCTCCCCCTCTTCCTCCTCCTCTCCCTCCCCCTCCTCCTCTCCTTTCTCCTCCTCTTCCTCCCCCTCCTCCTCCTCCTCTTCCTCCCTCTTCCTCCTCCTCCTCTTCCTCCTCCTCCTCTCCCTCCTCCTCCCCCTCCTCTCCCTCTTCCTCCTCCTCCTCCTCTCCCTCTTCCTCCTCCTCTCCTTCCTCTCCCTCCTCCTCCTCCTCTCCCTCTTCCTCCTCCTCTCCCTCCTCCTCCTCTCCCTCTTCCTCCTCCTCCTCCTCTCCATCCTCCTCCCTCTCCCTCCTCCTCTCCTCCTCCTCCTCTCTCCCTCTCCTCCTCCTCCTCCTCTCCATCCTCTCCCTCCTCCTCTCCCTCTTCTCCTCCTCTCCCTCCTCCTTCTCCTCTCCCTCCTCCTCCTCTCCTCTCTCCTCCCCTCCTTCTCTCCTTCCTCCTCCTCCTCTCCTCTCCCTCCTCCTCTCCTCCTCCCTCTCCTCCCTCTTCCTCCTCCTCTCCTCTCCCTCTTCCTCTCCTCTCTCCTCCTCTCCTTCCTCCTCCTCTCCCCTCCTCCTCCTCTCCCTCCTCCTCCTTCCCTCTCCCTCCTCCTCCTGTTCCTCTCTCCTCCTCCCCCTCTCCTCTCTCCTCCTCCTCCCTCTCCTCTCCTCCTCCTCCTCCTCTCCCTCTCCCTCCTCCTCTTCCTCCTCCTCTCCTCTCCCTCCTCCTCCTCTCCCTCCTCCTCCTCTCCTCTCCCTCTCCCCTCCTCCTCCTCCTGCTCCTCTCTCCTCCTCTCCTTCCTCCTCCTCTCCCGCCTCCTTCTCCTCTCCCTCCTCCTCCTCCTCCTTTCCCTCCTCCTCCTGTTCCTCTCTCCTCCTCCCCCTGCTCCTCTCTCCTCCTCTCCCTCTTCCTCCTCCTCCTCTCCCTCCTCATCCTTCTCCTCTCCCTCCTCCTCCCCCTCCTCCTCCTTCTCCTCTCCCTCCTCCTCCTCCCTGCTCCTCTCTCCTCCTCCCCCTGCTCCTCTCTCCTCCTTCTCCTCTCCCTCTTCCTCCTCCTCTCCCTCCTCCTCCTTCTCCTCTCCCTCCTCCTCCTCCTCCTGCTCCTCTCTCCTCCTCCCCCTGCTCCTCTCTCCTCCTCCTCCCCTCCTCCTCTCCTCCTCCTCCTCTCCTCTTCTCTCCTCCTCCCCCTCCTCCTCTCCTTCCTCCTCTCCTCCTCCCCCTCCTCCTCCTTCCTCCTCTCCCTCCTCCTCCTCCCTGCTCCTCTCTCCTCCTCCCCCTGCTCCTCTCTCCTCCTCCCCCTGCTCTTCTCTCCTCCTCTCCCTCCTCCTCCTTCTCCTCTCCCTCCTCCTCCTCCTCCTCTCCTCTCCTCCTCCTCCCCCTGCTCCTCTCTCCTCCTCCCCCTCCTCCTCTCCTCCTCCCCCTCCTCTTCTCTCCTCCTCCCCCTCCTCCTCCTTCTCCTCTCCCTCCTCCTCCTCCTCCTCTCCCTCTCTCCTCCTCCCCCTGCTCCTCTCTCCTCCTCCCCCTGCTCTTCTCTCCTCCTCTCCTCCTCCTCCTCCTCCCTCCTCCTCCTTCTCCTCTCCCTCCTCCTCCTCCTGCTCCTCTCTCCTCCTCCTCCTGCTCCTCTCTCCTCCTCCCCCTGCTCTTCTCCTCCTCCTCTCCCTCCTCCTCCTCCCCCTCCTCTTCTCTCCTCCTCCCCCCTCCTCCTCTCCCTCCCTTTTGAACCAACAAGAGACCAGTTTAAGAACTTTGGCCGTAATCGATAAGAAAAGTGTGCTATAATCAACACATTTACACAGAAAAGTGTTCATCATTTCACTAAAACATCTACCTACGCAAAAAAGTGAACACGCGGCCGCCATTTCCCTCATTTACAAGTCTTTACTCTTCAAATCTGTACAAATCCACCTTAAATATTTCCACATTAGACAAGACTGGTGTCACTCATCGATTCTCCTTCCACCATAAAGTCCTTTAGGAGGCAGATCTTATCCACAATTGTCGCAGTCAAACATTTAGTTCCACCTCATGAGTCCGTTTACGAGTCCTAATGGAGTTACTCTCCAGGTTCTTTACTTCTCTGTTCCACCTTAAGAGCTGGAGCTAGTGCTAGGTTTATAAACACTTCTCATTTCCCACTGTATCCATTACAACACACCACCAAGTGAACACCATGTCACTAAAACATCTACCTACCAGTGAAACACTTATATTCACTGTGTACCACCAAGCTCCATTTATCTGTTCCACCTTAAAGAGGTGAATACAGGAGGCTTTTCAAACACATTTACTCCTTAATCTGTTTAACACACACACACACACACACACACACACACACACACACGAATCTACCTCAATGAAATGATGCAGTTACCAGGTCAGGAGGAGATTATCAGCTCTGACTCTGTTCTGTTGTGTTTCTGCTTCTAAACCGTCTCCACTTTTCAAACACAGGGCCATTATTTCTCTCATTTTACTCTTATGACTAAGTACAGTAAATATCCTACAGATTGCTCCTTTAATCTATGATCACACCCTGGACATTTTATGACTAAGTACAGTAAATATCCTACAGATTGCTCCTTTAATCTATGATCACACCCTGGACATTTTATGACTAAGTACAGTAAATATCCTACAGATTGCTCCTTTAATCTATGATCACACCCTGGACATTTTATGACTAAGTACAGTAAATATCCTACAGATTGCTCCTTTAATCTATGATCACACCCTGGACATTTTATGACTAAATACAATAAATATCCTACAGATTGCTCCTTTAATCTACGATCACACCCTGGACATTTTATGACTAAGTACAGTAAATATCCTGCATATTGCTCCTTTAATCTACGATCACACCCTGGACATTTTATGACTAAGTATAGTAAATATCCTACAGACTGCTCCTTTAATCTACGATCACACCCTGGACATTTTATGACTAAGTACAGTAAATATCCTACAGATTGCTCCTTTAATCTATGATCACACCCTGGACATTTTATGACTAAGTACAGTAAATATCCTACAGATTGCTCCTTTAATCTATGATCACACCCTGGACATTTTATGACTAAATACAATAAATATCCTACAGATTGCTCCTTTAATCTACGATCACACCCTGGACATTTTATGACTAAGTACAGTAAATATCCTGCATATTGCTCCTTTAATCTACGATCACACCCTGGACATTTTATGACTAAGTATAGTAAATATCCTACAGACTGCTCCTTTAATCTACGATCACACCCTGGACATTTTATGACTAAGTACAGTAAATATCCTACAGACTGCTCCTTTAATCTACAATTACACCCTGGACATTTTATGACTAAGTACAGTAAATATCCTACAGATTGCTCCTTTAATCTACGATCACACCCTGGACATTTTATGACTAAGTACAGTAAATATCCTACAGATTGCTCCTTTAATCTATGATCACACCCTGACATTTTATGACTAAGTACAGTAAATATCCTACAGACTGCTCCTTTAATCTACAATTACACCCTGGACATTTTATGACTAAGTACAGTAAATATCCTGCATATTGCTCCTTTAATCTACGATCACACCCTGGACATTTTATGACTAAGTATAGTAAATATCCTACAGACTGCTCCTTTAATCTACGATCACACCCTGGACATTTTATGACTAAGTACAGTAAATATCCTACAGATTGCTCCTTTAATCTATGATCACACCCTGGACATTTTATGACTAAGTACAGTAAATATCCTACAGATTGCTCCTTTAATCTATGATCACACCCTGGACATTTTATGACTAAATACAATAAATATCCTACAGATTGCTCCTTTAATCTACGATCACACCCTGGACATTTTATGACTAAGTACAGTAAATATCCTGCATATTGCTCCTTTAATCTACGATCACACCCTGGACATTTTATGACTAAGTATAGTAAATATCCTACAGACTGCTCCTTTAATCTACGATCACACCCTGGACATTTTATGACTAAGTACAGTAAATATCCTACAGACTGCTCCTTTAATCTACAATTACACCCTGGACATTTTATGACTAAGTACAGTAAATATCCTACAGATTGCTCCTTTAATCTACGATCACACCCTGGACATTTTATGACTAAGTACAGTAAATATCCTACAGATTGCTCCTTTAATCTATGATCACACCCTGACATTTTATGACTAAGTACAGTAAATATCCTACAGACTGCTCCTTTAATCTACAATTACACCCTGGACATTTTATGACTAAGTACAGTAAATATCCTACAGATTGCTCCTTTAATCTACGATCACACCCTGGACATTTTATGACTAAGTACAGTAAATATCCTACAGATTGCTCCTTTAATCTATGATCACACCCTGGACATTTTATGACTAAGTACAGTAAATATCCTACAGATTGCTCCTTTAATCTACGATCACACCCTGGACATTTTATGACTAAATACAGTAAATATCCTACAGACTGCTCCTTTAATCTACAATTACACCCTGGACATTTTATGACTAAGTACAGTAAATATCCTACAGACTGCTCCTTTAATCTACGATCACACCCTGGACATTTTATGACTAAGTACAGTAAATATCCTACAGACTGCTCTTTTAATCTACAATTACACCCTGGACATTTTATGACTAAGTACAGTAAATATCCTACAGACTGCTCCTTTAATCTACGATCACACCCTGGACATTTTATGACTAAGTACAGTAAATATCCTACAGATTGCTCCTTTAATCTATGATCACACCCTGGACATTTTATGACTAAGTACAGTAAATATCCTACAGATTGCTCCTTTAATCTATGATAACACCCTGGACATTTTATGACTGAGTACAGTAAATATCCTACAGATTGCTCCTTTAAGACTTGATGTAGATCTGATTTTATACGAAGGGTAAACAGCTGTGGAGTTTAAACTGAATGTGACTACATTTGATCAAATAGATGTCTCTGTAAAACAGAATGAATCTGAAGTTACATCAACTACACGACTCTGTTAGAAAACAGTTCAGATCACATTTAACTGAACCAGGGAACTGTATTTATATGAAAATGTAATTCAGTTAAAGTAACTGATTTTAGTAGAACTCCTTTAATGTAAGGTTCCTGCAGCACACCTTTCTGTATAAACTGTGTGAACACTCCCTTATTCTCTACAGAAGAACTGAGTTAAAGGGAGATAAAGTGTGTTCACTCAACACATTAACTTTAGTGAAGGTGTCTTAAGGCTAATGTTTAATAGTCTTCTGAACTCTGGATTAATTCATATTTAAAGACAGCACCAACACGTTCTATATTCACACCCCATGTGTCTGCTTCTTTCTTCATTCATTTATTTCTTTATTGATGTGGATCACCACAGAATCACTTCTCTTTTGTGTTGGAAGAGTTTTAATAAAAAGTCAAAACTATAAATGTGTCAGATTTTATTTTCAATCATCTATAGTTCCTTAAAAACACAATAAAAGTCTCTGTATAATGTTTGTAAATATATACAACAATATCATAAAGAACAAAGAGAGAGAGGTCCGTTCATGAGCTTATTCTGACGGTTCTGGATTGGGTCCGGTTCCAGATCTGGGCCGAATGACTAATGTATTTTATGTTCCAGAACACACACTGTTTGTGTTTTATAGGTTTTACCGGCTGCTGTGAGTTCATTTACAAAAATACATTATTTCTACAGTAAAATTAATAAAAGTTATAATTCTGTACCATTTACTGATCTTATTTTCAGAAGTGTGTATTATTTAACTAGGTTTTCTAATCTGACCTTAAGTTATTCCCATGTTTCCATTTCTCCCACAGAGGAGTTTGAGAGAGAGCCACTGCAGGACTTTCCGGCCGACAGGATCGTCGTCTCCGGCCCCCTACCCACCTACAGACGAGGATGTGAGGCGTACAGCAGGCTTTTCGCACTCCACTCCTGGCTCCGGGTTTGGTGTGGCACTGTCGGCGTGGACTACGTCGACCACTGGGAGTGTTTTCGGGAACGTCCTGCCCTCTACCGCCGGGATGGGCTTCACCCTAGTCGTCTAGGTTCTGCAGTTCTCTCTGGGAACATCGAGGATGTTCTTCGCCAGGCTTGACTAACCCCACCCACCAGCACAAACCAGGCAAGTAGATTACACAGCGAACAGGTAAGTGATTTTAAGGATACACTTACAGATAATGGCCATTTGTTTGCCCATAGTAAGGGTATATCTACAAAGCTTCCTCTAAGAAGTATAAAAATTTGTTACAGTATCAAGACTGTGTCTGTCCCCCGAATCAAATATAAACCCAGAAAATATCAAACAGCGTGCCCCAATAACCTAATCACTATTAAACCATCAGAAACAGAGGGTAGTATCATCCCCACAGACCTAAAGTTTGGCCTACTCAATATAAGAGCACTTAACTCTAAAGCAGTCATTATACATGAAATAATAATGGATCAGAAACTTGATGTTTTATGCCTTAGTGAAACTTGGGTCAGAAATGATGAATATTTAGCACTAAATCAAGCCACTCCTACAGGCTATAAATATGTACACAGCCCCAGACTGACAGGCAAAGGGGGTGGATTATGTATAATTTACAAAAATAATTTAATTATTAACCAAAAACATGGTTACAACTGTACTTCCTTCGAAATCATGTACATTAACATAATTAACCCCGCCACAAATAAGAACACTATCTCCTTATTAAACATTTATAGACCACCAGGGCCCTATTCAGAATTTATAAAAGAATTTGGTGAACTAGCTGCTAATTTAGCAGTGTCATGTGATAAGTTAATAATTGTAGGAGACTTTAACATTCATTTTGAGAAAAGTGATGATCCCCTAAAAAAGGCGTTCACATCAATCATAGATTCTGTTGGTTTCACACAAAATGTATCAGGTCCTACTCATTATTGTAATCACACACTAGACTTGGTTTTGACCCTGGGCACGAACATAAAAAACCTAAATATTCTCCCTCAGTCTTCCACGGTCTCAGACCACTACCTAATTTCATATGAACTGAGTTTAGATATTAAAAAATGTACATGCCCACATTATTATCTAAAGCGCTCACTAACCCCATCTACAGCCCCTAAATTTACTGAAAACATCACTGATTTATTGACCTCAGTCAGTAGTCCAGCAGACCCACTGGAGCTGGACAGACTAACGGACTACTTAGATAACACTCTTCGATCAACTTTAGATAGTGTAGCACCGCTTAAGCGTAAAAAGCTACAACAGAAAAAACTCGCTCCCTGGTATAATGAAGAAACGCTCACCCTAAAACAAACCGTAAGGAAATTAGAGCGGAAATGGCGGTCGACTAAACTGGAAGTATTTCACTGTGCCTGGAAATACAGCCTTATCCAATATAGAAGGGCACTCGTCAATGCACGTTCAGCACATCTGTCCTCACTGATTGAAAATAATAAAGACAATCCTAGAGCACTCTTTAATGTAATCTCTAAACTTACAAACAATCGGGCAGCTACTGATCCACAGATCCCAGCCATTCACACCAGCAATGCTTTTATGGACTTTTTTAACAATAAGATTGAAAATATTAGACAAACAATAAATACCATATTACTAAATCCAGCCTGTCTGTCATCTGGTGTGGATGATATAGAACAAAACATAGAAGAAAGACTAGAGGACTTTGACCCACTACCACAGCTAGAACTGGAGAAAATCATCTACTCGTCAAATTGTACGACCTGCACACTTGATGCAATACCAACAAAACTATTTAAAGAAGTATTACCAGTCATAATCAATCTCCTTTTAACAATCATAAATTCATCCCTTAGACTGGGTCACATACCCAAAGCATTTAAACTAGCAGTTCTTAAACCCCTGATCAAGAAACCGAATCTTGATCCTAGTGTACTATCCAATTACAGACCCATCTCTAACCTTCCCTTCATATCTAAGATCTTAGAAAAAGTTGTGGCCCAACAACTTAGGTCATACTTGCATAAAAATAACATATATGAAAAATTTCAATCTGGTTTTAGGCCACACCATAGCACCGAAACAGCTTTAGTTAAGACAAACGACCTTCTTCTCGCCTCTGATCGAGGCTGCGTATCCATGCTAGTTCTACTAGACCTCAGTGCAGCTTTCGATACAATTGATCATACTATTCTGCTAGAAAGATTAAAAAACATGGTTGGAATAACAGGAACAGCCCTATCATGGTTTAAGTCTTACCTCACAGATCACTATCAGTTTGTAAACGTAAATAATGTTTCTTCTACTCATACAAAAATGAGATTTGGAGTTCCCCAAGGCTCCATTTTAGGACCTTTACTATTCATATTATACATGCTGCCACTGGGCAGAGTTATTAGCAGGCATGGCATTACCTTCCACAGTTATGCAGATGACACACAGTTATACATATCAGCCAAACCAGATGACAAACCTACACTAAAGAAAATGGAGGACTGTGTTAAAGAAGTGAAGCATTGGATGTCATACAATTTCCTTCTGCTAAACAGTGACAAAACCGAGGTTCTCCTTCTAGGTCCAAAACCTGCTATAAATAAGGTATCAGACTTAATACATAATTTTGACTTCCCTGTTCTCCCGAGCTCATCAGCTAAAAATCTGGGTGTTATAATTGATTCAGATCTATCATTTGATCAGCATATAGGTAACATTACAAGAACAGCTTTCCTACATCTTCGGAACCTCGCTAAGTTAAGAAACTCCTTATCCCTCCCAGATGCGGAAAAATTAGTTCACGCTTTTATTTCATCAAGATTAGATTATTGCAATGCACTTTTATCAGGATGCTCCAGCAGAAACTTAAGTAAACTCCAGTTCATTCAAAATGCTGCAGCCAGGGTCCTCACTAAAACTAGAAAATTTGATCATATCAGCCCAGTCTTATCGGCCCTTCACTGGCTTCCAGTTAAATTCCGTATTGATTACAAAATTCTTTTACTCACGTATAAATCCTTACACGGTCTCGCCCCTGAATACTTGCAAGACCTCATCACGCACTATGATCCACCAAGATTACTCAGATCTCAGGGCGCCGGCCTCTTACTAGTACCCAGAATTCATAAGACTTCAGCGGGGGGGAAAGCCTTCTCCTACAAAGCCCCTCAGCTCTGGAACAATCTTCCAGCTAGTGTTCGGGACGCAGACACAGTCACTATGTTTAAGTCTAGGCTCAAAACACACTTGTTCAGTTTAGCCTTTGGCAACTAACCTCTGTCTAGTTTAAGGTTGTCATTTCAGGAACTCATGGACATGGGGAATCAGGGTAAACCTGGATGATGTGCTCACAATTTCTCTTGCTTGGAACGAAAGGATGTCTTTGCCTGAGTCTTGGTTCCTCCCAAGGTTTCTTCCTCCAGCCTCGAGGGAGTTTTTCCTTGCCACTGTCGCCTTCGGCTGCTCGCATTGGGCTTTGATTTAAATGTTCTGTTTTGAAACTGTGAAACTGCTTTGTGACAACGTCAGTTGTAAAAGGCGCTATACAAATACATTTGATTTGATTGATTTGATTTCCCTGTTCCACTGGTTACTGAGGGTCTGGAGAGAAATCTCCCGCTAAAATCACAGGAAATATGGAGACGGACAAGTCCTTCACCGGTGCAGACCCCGCTGAGTGAGAAACCCCGTCCAATTCTGAGTTCCTCTGGAAGGAAATGAACCCTGGCCGTGTTTAAGGACCACTTCAGCTTCAAGAGCAAGAAAGGCCCCATCTTTATAGCGCAGTGTGAGCTGTGTTTACCGAGAGAGAAACAGCAGCTTCTAAAAACCCCACATCAAACCTGCGCCTGTAGAGTCTGTACAGAGAGGTTCACTCTTATACCGCCCCCTGTCCGCCGGCGGGTAATAAACCACTCAGTGTTATATCCGTCAGTGTATCTCAGGTGTTACAGCTCCAACATCGACAGAGACCACATTAAAGATTAAACTCTGCCTTTTATATAGAACTCCACTCGATAAATCAGTGTTTCTGCTCCAAATACACCTTTCCAGGAGAGTAATGTAAATGTATTAGTGACAGTGCAGATATTCAGAGTTTTCACTGCTCCATATTTGAGTCAATGTTTACATCATACACCACTGGAACGGACAGACTCTCAGGATCACGAGGATATAAGTCATTATAGTCTACAATGTAGGACTACGGAATTAACCCCGAAACAATACAGTTATCACACACTTCAGATCTTTTTCACAAAAACAAACCCGCGGCGTCTCGAAGACTCACACAAACAAAGAGAAACACAGACTCTCCTCAGTGTGTCTCCTTCAAAACCAGACCAATCTGAGTCTCTCCGTCAAACCGTTCGGGAGTAATCCTCATGTTGGTGTCAGGAGGACTGACCGAAACAAACAGTCCCCAATAAATAGTACACAACTCCAAATAAGAATTAAAATATGACCCCGTGGAGCTCACACAGCGTCATGGAGCTTAGGCTCTCAGCTTTCAACGACATGTCAATCAAGTCTGTAGACCAATCAGGAGCAGAGTTATGGCGATGGAGGCGGGACAAACACAGACCCCTGCTTCAGAGAAACGCTTATGTTTTCAGCTCCTAACGGACCCAGACACCGCGAGAGAAACTCAAACGGTTTTATTCGGCGGCCACCAGCTCCACAAACAATAATCAAGTCAATAAACATGTTTCAAAGCTTAGATTTCTTCCCCTGGAGACACAAGTTTAAAGAGGAAAAAGTCCTGGGACTGTTGTAAATTGTGATTTCCTTTATATGAATTGTACCATTTCTCCTGGTTTGGAGGGTCACACTCTCCCTAAACTCACCTCATCTGATGAGCTCAGTTTGTGAGACAAACATGGTTCATTTCACCACAGTGCACCAGGAACTCAGAGGATGTTTATGGCCTGGTTGTTTAGGGCTTGTTTTACGACAGCGCCCCATGATGTGTTAGGACAGTTCTTCCTGTTTTCAGGTCGTGTTTCTGTTCTAGTAGATAATGATCAGTCCATGTGTAAGGTGCAGAATGGGGAATAAAGATGTGTGTCTCTCACAGACCCTCAGATCAGTCTGAGACCAGACCATATTCCAGATCAGACTTCATTCTGGAACTAGAGCGCTCAGTAAACAGCATTAAATCCAGACTGGTCTCCTCTCTTCATTTAGAAACCGTCAGAAGACAAGTTTACAACAGACTCATGAACTCTTCAGTTTACAGTCACTAACATTTACATTATTTTCAAAAATCAGAACAACGCCGACATGTTTCTGTGGTTTTCATCAGATTCTGAGCACATTCAGATACACTTCAAGACTCTAAATGGTGTCTGTTACAGATTTGAAGGGTGTTCTGTGAAATTAAATGATGATAAAGCCTCTAGTTTATTCACTGCCTGAGCAGGAACCCTCCAGATTTGGGAATGGAATTTCAGGGACGGAAAATGGAAATAAGTCCTGGATCGGAATCTGATATGAATCTTTGTTTTGTTTTAATTCCTTTGTTGTTTTTTTGATTGTAAACATCAGCTTGTGTCTGTTTCAGTTTCACCAACAGAAATGGTCCAAAGATAAACTCCTGTTTCATTAAAATGAAGTAAACGTTAGTGATAGAAGGTCATATGACAGCAGACTGTCTTTATTATCAGTGTTTAGATCAAACTATAAGAGCCATTCAGACAGAGATAGAGGTGATTTCTAGAAGATCATTAACTGTCACAGCTGTAGTTACGAGGGACATAGCTGCACTATGTAGACATTTTTACGGTCATTTCACCAATAAAACATGGTCTTTCTGTCTTCTTTAGGCTGCTTACAGAAGAAGAACGGATGCAGCGTGTAAAGTAACACAAGTCTAAATGTCCAAGTTTGCTCTGATCAGTGGAGGCTTTATACAGTGAACTGCAAATGGAAATCTCTGGCTCTGTTTGTTCACATTGTGGAATAAACCTTACATTAAATTAATGGCTGCTGATTAAATTTTTATTTTTGATGATTTTTTTAAGTGAATTAAATAAAACTTCACGCTGAGGGAGACACACTGCACGCTGAGGGAACACTGCACGCTGAGGGGGACACACTGCAGACTGAGGGGGACACACTGCACGCTGAGGGAACACTGCATGCTGAGGGAGACACACTGCAGACTGAGGGGGACACACTGCACGCTGAGGGGGACACACTGCACGCTGAGGGAACACTGCACGCTGAGGGGGACACACTGCAGACTGAGGGGGACACACTGCACGCTGAGGGGGACACACTGCACGCTGAGGGAACACTGCATGCTGAGGGAGACACACTGCAGACTGAGGGGGGACACACTGCACGCTGAGGGAGGACACACTGCAGACTGAGGGGGACACACTGCAGACTGAGGGGGGACACACTGCACACTGAGGGAACACTGCACGCTGAGGGGGACACACTGCAGACTGAGGGGGACACACTGCACGCTGAGGGAACACTGCACGCTGAGGGGGACACACTGCACGCTGAGGGAACACTGCATGCTGAGGGAGACACACTGCAGACTGAGGGGGGACACACTGCACGCTGAGGGAGGACACACTGCAGACTGAGGGGGACACACTGCAGACTGAGGGGGACACACTGCACGCTGAGGGAACACTGCACGCTGAGGGGGACACACTGCACGCTGAGGGAACACTGCATGCTGAGGGAGACACACTGCAGACTGAGGGGGGACACACTGCACGCTGAGGGAGGACACACTGCAGACTGAGGGGGACACACTGCAGACTGAGGGGGACACACTGCACGCTGAGGGAACACTGCACGCTGAGGGAGACACACTGCAGACTGAGGGGGGACACACTGAACACTGAGGGAGGACACACTGCACACAGAGGGGGGCACATGGGTGGGTGGGGGGGTAGAAAAATCAGAGAGAGAGAGAGAGTTCAACAGGGAAAAAAAGACAGAGGAGAGAATGAGAGAGAGACTTACATTTTCTCTGACTGGGTTTAATCCACTTCTCCCCTGAATTCTCTGTCCTGAAACGAACACACACACACACACACACACACACACACAGAGGACAGAGTGTGATGATACAGAAGTAATAAAGAATAAACAGATTCATGTCCTGTGATGGACTGGTGTCCTGATGAGTTTGTGCTGGTCTTTGTCCAGACGGAGGAAGGAGGTCGTCCTAATGTCCCCTTTATTCCCAAAGAGCTTTCAGAGGGGATGCTGGAATGGAAAAGTAGAGGGACACATTAAAATGATCCTCCTGGGTGTGAAGTGAAGACACAGAGGCTGGACGTGTCCTGTGTGTCCACTAAGTCCAGCTCTGAGTGTTTGTCTCTGGACCCTCAGGGACGTGAAGGTGAGGGGGGCATTTCTCTAGCTAACAGCACTCAGGCTGATATTGTGGGACCACCCCCAGAGGGAGACCATGGAGACCTGGGGGACACACTGCACACTGAGGGGGGACACACTGCACACTGAGGGGGACACACTGCACACTGGGGGGGACACACTGCACACTAAGGGGGGGCACACTGCACACTGAGGGTTGGAGCTGGCGGTGCGCGCGTCAACATGCGTGCAGCGGCCGATCCGGAACCAAGCAGGCTTTTGTTTAAAAAACTTGTTTTTTTCATTTTTTTTTTCATTTTATTTATAATATATGGATGCAGGAACACCTGCAGTACGTATATATCACCGCCAGACACTGCTTCAATATCGCAAACAGGAAATATACAGTATCAGCGATGACCTCCAGGAGACGCTGCGGAACCTCTGCTTGCTTCGGAGGCCAGGCCCTGAAGCCTCGACATTTCCTGATGCCGGTGGCCGGGGAAGGAGACGACGCAAGCGGTGTGAGGCGCTATACGGTAAGACTCACAGTGGTGGATTATGTGTCTATATCAACGCTGAATGGTGTAAGAACTCTGCTTATTGTTCACCGTTAGTGGAGTTCATGGCTGTGAGATGTAGACCTTTTTATTTACATTGAGAATTCATCGTTATTTACATAATCGCAAACTATATTCCTCCCGATGCAAACACAAATCAAGCGCTGTGGGTATTATACAAAGCCATAAGTGATTTCCAAAACACACACCCGGATGGACTGTTTATTGTTGCTGGAGATTTTAATCATGCAAATCTCAAGAAAGTGTTCCCTAAATTCCACCAGTATGTGAACTTTGCTACGAGAGGAGCGAACATCCTGGATCTTGTTTACACAAACGTTCCAGACGCGTACAGGTCAGAGCCCCGCCCCCACCTCGGACACTCAGATCACATGTCTGTTATGCTAATTCATGCATACAGACCCATCGTCAGGCGATCAAAACCTGCTGCACAGTGAGGGGGACACACTACACGCTGAGGGGGGACACGCTGCTTGCTGTGTATGTTCTCGATGGTACAGCGGTAAAAGTTCACCAGTATCCTGGGAGACAAGTGAGCTTTCTTCAGACTCTCACCAGGTGAGATCACTGGAAATGTGGAGACCAAGAAACTTGAAATTGGACACCTGATCCACTGCAGTTCCGTTGATGTAAATGGGGGCGTGAGCTTGGTTCCTAGTCCGTCTGAAGTCCAAGATGATCTCCTTTGTTTTGAGCGTGTTTAGTACCAGGTTATTGTTATGGCACCACAAGGACAGATGCTGTACTTCATCCCGGTAGGCTGTTTCATTATTATCTGTAATCAAGCTTATCACCGTGGTGTCATCTGCAAATTTGACTATGGTGTTTGAACCATAGGCAGGTACACAGTCATGGGTGAAGAGAGAGTACAGAATCGGGCTCAGAACACAACCTTGTGGAACGCCAGTGTTCAAGGTGATGGTTGATGAATGAAGGCTGCCTAATCTAACAGATTGGGGTCTGTTAGACAGGAAGTCTAAAATCCAGTGGCAGAGTGATGTGCTGATGCCCAGATGGTTGAGTTTGGATATCAGCATAGACGGAATCACTGTGTTGAATGCAGAACTAAAATCGATGAATAGCATTCTCACATATGAGTTCTGACAGTCCAGGTGGGTTAGTGCAGTGTGTAGTGCTGTTGAGATAGTGTCCTCAGTGGATCTGCTACTACGATAAGCAAACTGGTGTGGGTCCAGCGTAGCAGGCAGGCAGGATTTCAAATGAGAAAGAACTAGTCTTTCAAAGCACTTGGAAATTATTGGGGTGAGTGCAACAGGTCGAAAGTCATTTAAGTCTAAAACAGCACAGGGCTTAGGCACAGGCACAATGGTGGCAGACTTAAAGATGGATGGTACAGCTGCCTGGGCAAGCGAAAAATTAAAGATGTGAGTGAAGACACCCGTGAGTTCCACAGCACAAGCTCTTAGCACACGGCCAGGTACACCATCAGGGCCAGCTGCCTTTCGTGCATTCACTTTGCTCAGCATGCAACTGATGTCCGAAGTGGAAAGTACAAGTGGGTTGTCTGGTGGAAGATCGTTTATAGAAGATATCTTGTTATAATGGTAATACGGTATACCGCTGTATTTAAAAATGTGGATGGTACCTAAAAATGATGTGCCAAATTTCTGTTCTGTTTTAGTATGAGGCCATAATGCTCATTCATGTGCATTTAAGAGAGCCACAGGGAGGGGGTGCTCTAAGAACTCACTGACTGGTAATGTCACACTCTGAGAATGGGAGGGGAACAAACATGGGCCCAGTAGCCTTCACTCGACTCTGTGTTCACAGCCATAAGGCTTTATTTCTAAATGTGTGTGATTTTGAGCCTCAGTTCGCTGAAAAATCATCTATGTGCTGAACCACACATGCCTGTTAGTTGGCCAGCTGTGCTTCTAAACAGTGTAGAACCATCTTATTTTGTTTATTTTACAATTTTTCTGTTCCTCCAGCAGCAGTTGCTGAAATTTGCTCTCTCAGAAAATATTTTTTTTGTCATCAACACCTTTGTGAGTATGCACTGTTGGGCTGTGCTAAGCTAAGACCACCTGCGAAAAACAATTTTCTGCAAAAGTAAAGATTTTTTTTATGTATTTAACGAGTATTTGGACTTTTAAACCCCTCCCTTTGCATTAAACAGTCATTCTATAATGTTTTTCAGCTGGAACTACATGTGATATCCTACCAGTTTCTTTAATAGAGTAATTCCTAAGCTGTGATTTAGCGTAAGTAAATTTCACTCGGATATGGACATGAAAAATACATGTAGTGTACGTAAGAGATACTTGTAAATGATATATTTTGTCACCTACAAGCCTAGTCTAACACAGACACCGTCTGATCATCCTGGACACTTTATCATAAGTGGAACAACATATTCTGAGGGCCTTCATCCCTCCTGGGATTTTGTTTGTGCCATTGTATGAAGCCTGGGGTTAATCCAAGCTGATGCTGTTCTATGAAGACTGCAAATTTTAGATTTGGCTTGAGTTGTCAATACTCGGGTAATTTGGTGATTTATAATACACAGTTTTAATGATATCATAGATTACTTTACAGCACATAACCACAGGTTTTAGGGAGCTCTTGTACAACAGCTGTTTACCCAGGCACTCTGGTGTCCTCCATTGGAAGCTCCTTCAAAGCCTGCCTATGAATTTGTATCTAAATGTATCTCTGCTATTTGGCCAGGTTGTATTTTCTCATGTATCCTAATACAGTTTTCCATTCTTTCTCTGACTGTCCAAGACAGGTTCATGCTTTAAGATCCTGGGCCAAGCTCTTGAAGGGTGTATCTCTTCACCAATATTTTGGGTGTTAATAGGGTGTAGGGGGCGGGGTTGTGTCTGTGCATGGTGTGGTGTTACTGTTTCACTGTTGATTCTTTTTTCTCAGCAATAACTTTTAACATATCAAAGTTTCTCTCTAATTCACTATTTCTATCTCTCTTTCCATACCTGAGTGTTCGTATTCTACAGTGTGGATCAGAGAGCAGTCTCTCTCCAGACTCTCCTGGATGATTGTATGTCAGATCCAGTTCTTTCAGAATAGCAAGTTTTGATTTCAGAGCTGAAGCCAGAAAGGAACAGCCTTTCTCAGTAATCATACACCAAGACAATCTGCAGAAAAGAGGAAAACAGAGAGATAATTGAAGTAAATGATTCACAAACAGACAAAAGCCAGCTATTTTCAAACACCGCCAGAATAAAAGGAACTTTTCTGCTTGTTTCACTTAAATGTATTTCATATAAATTAATCTAAAATGACAACATGCTATTTTTTATTGTCAGAAATATGTTTGAATTCCTGAAAAGTTTAAATGCAGGAGAAAGAAATTCTGACATGATTCTGATGATGATTCTGACAAAGGTCTAGGGATAAAATAGAGTCTGTTATAAATGACAAAAAATAGTTTAAGAAAACAGCTGTATCTAGATGAGTGGTGTGTAGACGTTCATTAACAAGTTAAAACATCATCAATTTGACAGACAGCCCAGATCACTGGAAACAAACATCTTTGTTTTTAAATTAACAGAATTTCAGAGAAGCACTGAGTTTAACAGTAGAACATTTTCCATTCAGGAACAAATATTTACCTGAGTTTCTCTAGTTTACATTGTCGATGCTTTAGTCCTTCAGAGAGCTTCTTCACCCCTGAATCCTGCAGGTCATTTTTACTGAGGTCCAGTTCTCTCAGAGAGCAGGTCTCTGATTGTAGAGCGGACCCCAGATTTTCACAAGACTTCTCCCTCAAATCACACAGAGCCAGTCTGAAACCAGAGGAAATATTTTACAAGATAATTCTGATTCACGTAAGAGAAGAGGCTGTTCAGTCTGTTAAATGTAATGAACACTGGCTAAAACAGTGGTGTATAATGTTAAACTGCAGAATGTTTAGGTTCCAAGCTTTATTTGTAAACTCTGGGTTTAAAAATAATAATAAACCCACAATGTTCAGGATCTGTGCAGTTACCAAGAAATTTCCATGGAAATATTTATGAATCATATTTCAGAACTGAGAATTAAATCCTAAATATACAGATCACATTGGTATTAGACTGGAATGAGCCTGAGATGTTTTAATCCACCTTAACGATAAATGAGTTACTATGAAGTCTGAAGTAATAATTAACTTTATAAAACTTTATTGAAACCATATTCAGTATAATTCATTGGTTTTATGGACAAATTAATCTCTGTGAATCATGTAACTCAATGTATGTATTCATATTTAATGTTATATGGCAATATTTGATTATCAAATGTTCCTGTTTACATTCAGAGTTACAGGGAGAAGAGCAACAAAATGACCTTCATCAGAATAGATTTCTTACTAACAATCATTCAATAGCACCATCATGATGGCTGTTCATCCTACATACCGTTACAGTACAGAAATACTGACACACACCAGCTACAACCATTTACTTCTACATACAGTTACAGCACCGAAATACTGACACACACCAGCTACAGCAATTTACTCCTACATACAGTTACAGCACTGAAATACTGACACACACCATCTACAGCCGTTTACTCCTCCATACAGTTACAGCACTGAAATACTGACACACACCATCTACAGCCGTTTACTCCTCCATACAGTTACAGCACTGAAATACTGACACACACCAGCTACAGCAATTTACTCCTACATACAGTTACAGCACTGAAATACTGACACACACCAGCTACAGCCATTTACTCCTACATACAGTAACAGCACTGAAATACTGACAGACACCAGCTACAGCCGTTTACTCCTACAACCAGTTACAGTACAGAAATACTGACACACACCAGCTACAACCGTTTACTTCTACATACAGTTAGAGTACTGAAATACTGACACACACCATCTACAGCCGTTTAGTCCTCCATACAGTTACAGCACCGAAATACTGACACACACCAGCTACAGCCGTTTACTCCTACATACAGTTACAGCACCGAAATACTGACACACACCAGCTACAGCAATTTACTCCTACATACAGTTACAGCACTGAAATACTGACAGACACCAGCTACAGCCATTTACTCCTACATACAGTTACAGTACAGAAATACTGACACACACCAGCTACAACCATTTACTCCTACATACAGTTACAGCACTGAAATACTGACACACCCCAGCTGCAGCCGTTTACTCCTACATACAGTTACAGCACCGAAATACTGACAAACACCAGCTACAGCCATTTACTCCCAATAGAGATACAGCACCGAAATACTGACACACACCAGCTGCAGCTGTTTACTCCTGCATACAGTTACACACTGAAATACTGACACACCCCAGCTACAGCCATTTACTCCTACATACAGTTACAGTACTGAAATACTGACAGACACCAGCTATATCCATCTACTCCTACATACAGTTACAGCTTCAAAAAAATGACAGACACCAGCTACAGCCGTTTACTCCTACATATAGATACAGCACCAAAATACTGACACACACCAGCTATAGCCATTTGCTCCTACATACTGTTACAGCACTGAAATACTGACAGACACAAGCTATAGCCATCTACTCCTACATACAGTTACAGCACCAAAAACTGACACATACCAGCTACAGCAATTTACTCCTACATACAGATACAGCACTAAAATACTGACACACCAACTACACAACGACTTATTTTTTCTGCAGATGGAACTAACTCTAAATTCAGGAGAGCATGAAACTGCATGAAAATTAACACAGAGTGAAAGTGATATAAATCTAAATGTTTGGTGACTTCAATAGACTTCAGAGTCGCCGAGAAGCTGAATAGGGGAAACTAATGCCCGACGCGTTCTGCTGTTCAAACACCAGTCCAAGCTTCAGTTGATGTTGCTTTATTTTATATCAAATCTTCAACATTCAAACATTAAAAGAATCAATGAATCAGTCCACAGACATCCACAATTGACAACGGTATAAAATCCAATTCAAGCAGTTCACAGGCAAAGAAAATGTTCACATCGGCCAAGGCTACAGCGTTTTTGGACGGTCAGCAAAAAGTAGGCTTCCCCCATCACCCACTCACTTCCTCTCACCTAACAAGTGAACAGGTGATATTACAAACCATTACTGCCACCAACACCACGTGACCCAGTTAGCGCATGTCATCCCTTAGGTGAATTTTCCAAAGTCAAACAGTGAATTAAACTTACAGACAAGTTACATTTTAATCACATACAAATATTTTTTTTATCCTCAAACACATTGTTCCACCTTTAAAAATGTGGAGCTTCTCATATAACCAAACCAGAGAGAACAGCATTTCCCCACACTCATAGATATTTCCTTTAACTGTTGAACAAAAGTGTAGTGTTTATAGCAGAGGACCAGACTGGTACATTAATTAATGATTAGTGTGAGATATTATTTACAGAAAGAGACACAGTCACCCTTTAGAGACAGAAACACAGCAGAGATAAGTGTCCAATTCAAACTGGATTTAGTCAGTGATTTTATAGAGTTTATATAGAAATATATAACTTCTGTTTTTACACTCAATACTAAATTCATAATAAATACCTGAGAGTCTCCAGTTTACAGTGTGGACTCTTCAATGCAGCAGAGATCTTCTCCACTCCTGAATCCTGCAAGTCATTTTTACTGAGGTCCAGTTCTCTCAGAGAGCAGTTTCCTGACTGTAGAGCTGAGCTCAGTATATCACAGGATGTATTAGGTATTTTACACACAGCAAGTCTGCAAAGGGAGAATAAATACAACAGATTAAAACCCCACTGTGAAAAATGGTTAATTTATATTTCTGTACAGTTTTTAATGTCCATCATTCCACAAAATAAACTTTATCACTGACCTGAGAGTCTCCAGTTTACAGTGTGGACTCTTCAGTGCAGCAGAGATCTTCTCCACTCCTGAATCCTGCAGGTTATTGTTACTGAGGTCCAGTTCTCTCAGAGAGCAGTTTTCTGATTGGAGAGCTGAGCTCAGTGTATCACAGGATGCATTAGAAAGCTGATTCATAGTAAGTCTGCCAATGGAAGAATAGATACAGCAAATCTTTCCCATCAGTGGAGAATGGTTTAGTTTAATTTTGTGCATAAAATTAGAAATCTATATTGTACATTGTGTTGGTATAAAGTTATAGTTAATATTAAGACTGACCTGAGAGTCTCCAGTTTACTGTGTGGATTCTTCAGTGCAGCAGAGATCTTCTCCACCCCTGAATCCTGCAGATAATTGTTACTAAGGTCCAGTTCTCTCAGAGAGCAGTTTTCTGACTGTAGAGCTGAGCTCAGTGTTTCACAGGACGAATTATGTATTTTACACACTGCAAATCTGAAAAATTAAGAATAAATACAACTTACAAACCCCCCAGTGGAAGACAGCATATTTATATTTCTATGTTGCTATGATTCCACAAAATAAGCTTTAACACTGACTTGAGAGTCTCCAGTTTACAGTGTGGACTCTTCAGTCCTTCAGAGATCTTCTCCACCCCTGAATCCTGCAGATAATTGTTACTAAGGTCCAGTTCTCTCAGAGAGCAGTTTTCTGATAGTAGAACTAAGCTCAGTGTTTCACAGGACACATTAGAAAGTTGATTCAAAGTAAGTCTGCAAACGGAAGAATAAAAACAACAGATCTTAAAAACCCCTCAGTGGACAATGGTTTAATTTAATTACAGACACAAAATTAGAAATAAATATTGTACATTGTGTTGATGTATTTTCCAGAATTACATTAAGTTAATATTTAACACTGACCTGAGAGTCTCCAGTTTACAGTGTGGACTCTTCAGTCCTTCAGAGATCTTCTCCACTCCTGAATCCTGCAGGTCATTGTTACTGAGGTCCAGTTCTCTCAGAGAGCAGCTTTCTGATTGTAGAGCTGAGCTCAGTGTTTCACAGGATGCGTTACGAAGTTTACACACATCAAGTCTGCAAATTAAATATAAATGTAGCCTTTTACTAATCCATCAGTAGAAGGGGGTATATTCATATTCCTGTAGTGTGGCTATACACTAAACTCCATAATTCCATAAAATAACCTTTAACACTGACCTGAGAGTCTCCAGTTTACAGTGTGGACTCTTCAGTCCTTCAGAGATCTTCTCCACTCCTGAATCCTGCAGGTCATTGTTACTGAGGTCCAGTTCTCTCAGAGAGCAGTTTTCCAATTCTAAAACTGACTTCAGTGTTACACAGGACTGATAGCCAAGTTTACACACAGCAAGACTGCAAATGAGTAATAAATGTAACCTTTTACTAACCCCTCAGTGGAAGACAGTATATTTATATTTCTGTAATGCATTTTAAACTCCAAAATTCCTTAAAATATACTTTAACACTGACCTGAGAGTCTCCAGTTTACAGTGTGGACTCTTCAGTCCTTCAGAGATCTTCTCCACTCCTGAATCCTGCAGGTCATTGTTACTGAGGTCCAGTTCTCTCAGAGAGCAGTTTTCTGATTGTAAAGCTGCAGTTAAAGTAGTGATGGACTGTTCAGAGAGATTACAGCCAGCAAATCTACAAGAGATAGAGCAAACACTGTGATTAAAGCTGACACAGACAGTACAGAGAGTTACTGATCCAGGTTCAGTTTACTCTCTTCCTCTGAGTTCTACTCTTACAGCTTCTTACACCATGCTGTAAACCCACAGATAGACATGAACAGAACAAGTCTTCTCAGCTGCAGCATGTACAAATAGAAACATTAGGTTTACTTTAGTTTTCTGGTTTCAAAAGTTCTGTGTATAGTTTATTTTTCTACACTACATCTGGAAAATAGAACAACAAGGTGATATTACAGAAATGTTATTAGTGTTATGGTTTTGCCCACAGTGTGTGTGTTTAAATGTAGACCCATGCCACAGGCTGTTGTAGAACATTGTACCATTGAACAGCTTTAAGGCTATGGTGAAGTCCATTGAGTCCAGATTGTCGTTGTATCGATGATTTACATAAGATGTATTTGTCTGAATAAATTTTTGTGTGGATTATTTGTTGTAACTGTGTGTTGGTGCCATTTTTAGACAGGTCTCACTTGTAAAGGAGATCAGTGATCTCAATAGGACTAACCTGTTTGAATAAAAGTTTAACCCCTTGAACTCTACTTATATAGGATTTTGCTATTCATTTTTTTTCAGTGCCTCTTTCAGACATAATAAATGAGTTTCTAAAGGTATGCAGAGCACACAGATGCCCTCAGGCATTCATAAGTTATAAAGCTGAGAACACAAGTTGTGCTTTTACCCCGCAAACTGCGGGATTTGGGTAAATGTCATCTCAGTTGATAAAAAATATTTTGTAATATTTTTAATATGTTCAGGCATGAATATCCCCCTCATTAGAGAAGGAGAATGCAAAGATCACAATGGGCCTAATTCATGAAACGTGAGCAGAACAAAACGGAAATTCTTTGTAAATCACTTTTCGTAAATGTCAGGATTCAATAGTGAGCTTGTACTCTCAAAATATTCGTAGGTAAGAACAACATTTAAACCTGCTCCTGAAAACATGTAAAGTGTGTGTAAAGCATCTGACATTACTGAACTTTAATTAAAAGTAATTAAATAGTAATTAAAATATATGAACTAAATAATTCAATAGTAAATAACACATTTTTTAAAAAGTCTAAAGAACTTTCACTCAGCAAATAGTCATCTTCGTAATACAGCTTGTTATTCAGAGCAACTTCCAGTAGCTAAAGGGCCGCTGTTTGTTAATTTCTTTTTGTTTCGGATGTGGTCAGACAGTTACTTAATGAATGTGGATTTATTAATTATATTTTATTAACAGATAGATCTCTGCAGCGAGAATTTTAACGTCTTTACAGATCATACAGGTTTAGCTGACAGTGATGAAGGAAGGAATATCTGGTAGGAATAAAAGGATCTGGTTATAAAAAGATCCTATTTTTCTGACCATTATGAATTTGTTTATCTGAATAATAAATCCACTAATCATACTTTAGTTAAATATGGTGTTCCACAAGGGTCAGTGCTTGGCCCTGTATTGTTCACACTCTACATGCTGCCACTGGGTTCGACTTATCCGTAGGCATGGGATTCAATTCCACTGTTATGCTGATGACACACAACTGTATATATCAGCCAAACCTAATGATGTTGCTTGTCTATGTAAAATAACAGAATGTCTAACTGAAATTAAAGACTGGATGATGCAAAAATTTTCTCATGTTAAATTCTGATAAAACTGAAGTCTTGTTACTAGGTACAGATACTCAGATACATTCACTCAGAAATGCTGCCATTAATCTTAATAATTCAACAGTAAAACACAGTACCATCATTAAAAACTTAGGGGTAGCCTTTGATTCGACTCTCACATTTGATACCCACATATCCAATACAGTCAAAACCGCCTTCTTCCACCTACGCAATATTGCCAAAATTCAGCATATTTTATCATTAAAAGATGCAGAGAAACTAGTGCATGCTTTTATAACTTCACGTCTAGACTACTGCAATGCGCTCCTGGCAGGGAGCTCGTGCAAAGTGTTACACAAGCTTCAGTTAGTTCAAAATGCAGCAGCCAGGGTGCTCACTAGAGCTAGAAAATTCGAACATATCACCCCAGTTCTCTCGTCCCTACACTGGCTACCTGTAAAATTTCACATAAAATACTCCTCTAAGCTTATAAATCTCTAAATGGTTTAGGCCCGCAGTATCTTACTGAACTTCTCATACCTTATCGCTCGTCACGTACACTTCGTTCACAGGATGCCCATCTACTCTTAGTTACTCGCATTAAGAAAAACACTGCAGGAGGAAGAGCCTTTTCTCACAAAGCTCCTCAACTCTGGAATAGCCTCCGGTTTCTGTTCGGGGCTCAGACACACTCTCAATCTTTAAATCTAGATTAAAAACCTACCTTTTCAAACAAGCTTTTGGTTAATCACTCACTTTCAGGTTACTCCTTCTCTATTAGTGTTCGAGCTGGTTTTCATATTATCACTGTTCTGTATTAACCCTGTCATACTACCATAGCTACAGCTTTTTTAGTTAGCGTTCTGGTAACCACCAACCTCACTCTCACTCTCACTCTCACTCTCTCTCTCCTTTGCCTGACCCGTGGAAGCTTTCTTTGCAGGACAACTTTGCTCCTGCTTTACCATTAACCTATAAACCCCTTTATTTTCCCCCTTGTCTGGTTTTCTTTCTCCTATCTCTCTCATGCTTCAAGACGCCCTGTTCCTGCTGCTCTCCTGGTGTTGCCCTGATCCAGCCCCTGACCCTGTGTGCCCTGTACAAGATCCTGGCCTTGTCTCACCTACAGTAACATGCTTGGCCATTCATATATCATATATATGGACTCATATATCAATAAAAAATTCTACATTCACATTACACTAATGAGCCCTAGGCACATGTATACAGGGAGAAAAATTCAACCTGACCATTCACATTCATGTCACATGCAAATGAATCAGATACGTGTCTGATCAAGGACCACATATGAAAGTGACTCAAATCTGATTTGACAAAATTGATTCGATATGTTCACACAGCCCTGAAAAGATCAGATTTCACTCACTTCATCCTTGTAATGTGAATGTAGCCTAATATTCCATTGCTGGTCTGTGTCTCCATTAGTTAATGACATGTAGGTGAGACTCACTGAGCTGTTCTGCAGTTAGAGATCGCTGGGATGAGTCTCTGATAACCCTCTTCTGATGTGCTGTATTTCTTCAGGTTCAGCTCCTTCCTCACTTTCTCTGAGTGGAGACGGAGGTAGGCTATGACTGAGCACTCTGCAGGAGACAGCTGCTTTTTATAGCGTCTGTCTGGAGTTAGAGAGAGACAGGGGGAGACACTAAGTGACTGTAACTTTCTGAACAATCCACTGTTTTTCTTAAAAGACATTTAAAGTGTCCAGTGCTTGTGGGTTACTTATATTTTTATACTGTTGCTGTTTAAGAAAAACCATGTACTGTATCTTTTTGGATGTTTAGTTTACTACATCATTTGAACACAGCAGCTGTCCCTCACACTGTGTGTAAATCTCATGATGAATGACCAATAGAAATCCGAGAGTTAAAAAGCTTGTTTCCTTCTCCTGTAAAGTCAGCGTTGTGGAGATTTCTGAGTGGGAGAAGAGGGTTGTATGGACAATCCAACAAAAGGGGCAGCACTTTGAACACATTTTATAAGTGGTCAGAAACTTCAGAGACTTCAAAATGGCCGCCATGGTCACCACCCATCTTGAAAATTCCCCCACCTCTCATATACTATGTGCCCCATCAGAAAGTTAATATCACCAACCATTCCCATTTTATAAGGTGTATCCATATAAATGGCCCACCCTGTATTTTGTTACAATAAATTCTTCTGTGTTATTGCATTTGTGTCCACCTCAGTCAGTCCACGCGGTCGTGACAATGTGTCATTGTATTGAACTGATATCAATGTCTTGTTTAGATTTTATGGAATTAGCTACAAAAATGTGTAATAAAAATGTTGATGTATTGAATAGATGTTTCTCCTACTGCATCTGTTTCTATAATCCAAAGATACTGTTGGGTTGTACTTAAGACTAATCTGAAGATGTTTAGGCTTTCACTGTGTGTGTAACAATAATGAAATACATTCTAGGTCATTATTTGATGCTGTCTCTCAGAATCCTGAAATTACACATCAGTATATCTTCTATTCATCCACAGGTGGATCCAAATATGGAAACTATAATTCATACAATGTTTATATTTAAACATTATTCATTAAAATGTTACCTTTTATGTTCCACACTGTAAACACCACTAATGCAATGGAGAAAAGTGAAAAGCAGATGATGACAATCTTCCAGGCAGCAAAAGGATTTTCTGAAACACAGACCATGTAACTTTTACAGCAGGATAAACACAGTTTGAGTGATAGTTTGAGAATAGGTCAATCATCTCTAAAATGCTGTATTTAATTAAAAAATATGGATTTAATGATTACAGCATCCAGAAAAAACATCTTTCTGACAAAAAATGACAAAGCTGCTGATTAATTAATCCAAGAGTAATGATAAAAAAAAACTGATGTAATGATTGTCTTTACCCTTAACTTCTACATACAGACTGATGCCATCATATGAGGATGTGGATGGGTCCTCAACAAAACATTTGTACAGTCCTTCATCAGAAGATCGGACTGAAGAGAGTTTCAGTGATGTGTTCCCTTTCCACAGCTCTTCTATAAACAGAGCTGTCCTCCCTTTGTACGACTCCAACTGCCGCTCATTCCTGTATCTACCTTCTTCATACAGATGCACCAGTCTGTTGGCTTGATCCAGATCTAATCTGATCCACTCCACTGTCTTATCCTCAGCACTGATGAGGGGTTGGAGAGAACAGGGCAGAACCAGGTCTGTATCAACTTCAACCACTAGAGGAGCACGTGGTCCAACTACTTTAAACTGCTCTGAAAAAAACAAAAAAAAAACAAACAAGTACAATATGTTATAAAACATATTATATTTTGTTGTTTTCTAGCTTTTAACACACAAATCAAAGGCCTTCTATTCACCATTAGACCAAGGTTTAATAATATAAAACAAACAGATATAATAATTTGTGTTCATCAAACATTTAGTGAAAGTGTTTACAGTTTCTCAGTTGATGCTTTTTCTTTACTTCTTTGTAGCTTCTATCTTTAGACATGTGCTTCTTTATAAACATTTGCCTTTCCTCTACACTCTATCGACTGTTATATATATATATGCATACATTTTGTCACGTTCTGCCTAAAACCAAGTAATAACCCAAGCAGTCTTTATATTATCAACTGTTGTGTGTATTTGAGACTGTAAGTAATAACCCATTTCAGTTCTTAGAACCGTTATAAATAAACTAAATTATTTGTACTGTTTAGTATTCCGCGTTATTAGAGTTTGCAGTAACTACTATTCATTCATACATGGTTTAAGAATCTGTAGATGTGATAAAAAAATTAGCTGCAGGTTTATTAAGCACAATACTTGAATAGAGGTCAAAACCAGAAATATTACAAAACCTGAAAATCAGTGCAGCGAGACAAATATGTACAAAAAAAAGACAAACCAACAAACAAACAAACAAAAGAGTAACAGACAAAAAGTGAGAAAATCACAAACATATTTCAGAAACAGAAAGCTCAGAATTGCAGAAGTAGCACAAACAATACTTTGCAACTATGAAAACAAAACTAAGAGCACTAAGTAACATTCAGTTTAAGGTCGCCGTGTGTCTGGAGAACACACCACTATTGCACCACTATTCCACGTCATGGCATGGTGGCACGGTGGCTTAGTGGTGAGCACCTTCACCTCCCAGTGCTGGGATCTTGGGTTCAAGTGCCATCTGGGTGGAGCTTCCATGTACTCCCTGTGTTTGTTTGGGTTTCCTCCAGGATCTTTGGTTTCCTTCCACAGTCCAAAAACATGGGCGTAGGGTGAATTGGTTTCTGTAATAACTGTCCTGGTGTGTGAATGTCTCTATGTATGTGGGTGTGCCCAGATATGGATTGGCGCTCTGTCCTGGGTGCCGGATGCAGTCCTCCAGGTGGAAGGTGGTTCCTGGTCGGGAGTATACTGTGAATGTTTGGCTGCCACTTCTCACCAGTGTGTGTTGAATGGAATGGCATTCTGAACAGTGTTGATTGTAAAGAGTACTTGGGTATCTAGGAAGGCAATGAATAAGTATAAAAATAATAATAAAAACACCAATTATTCCGATGGTATCATTAGTGCAGTATTTCTGGTGCTATATATGATGACGGTATCATTAGTGCGGTATTGCTGGTGTTGTATATGATGACCTTATCATTAGTGCAGTATTTCTGGTGTTGTATATGATGACCTTATCATTAGTGCGGTATTTCTGGTGTTATATATGATGACCTTATCATTAGTGCGGTATTTCTGGTGTTGTATATGATGACCTTATCATTAGTGCAGTATTTCTGGTGTTATATATGATGACCTTATCATTAGTGCGGTATTTCTGGTGTTATATATGATGACCTTATCATTAGTGCGGTATTTCTGGTGTTATATATGATGACCTTATCATTAGTGCAGTATTTCTGGTGTTATATATGATGACCGTATCATTAGTGCAGTATTTCTGGTGTTATATGTGATGACCTTATCATTAGTGCAGTATTTCTGGTGTTATATATGATGACCTTATCATTAGTGCGGTATTTCTGGTGTTGTATATGATGACCTTATCATTAGTGCAGTATTTCTGGTGTTATATATGATGACCTTATCATTAGTGCGGTATTTCTGGTGTTATATATGATGACCTTATCATTAGTGCGGTATTTCTGGTGTTATATATGATGACCTTATCATTAGTGCGGTATTTCTGGTGTTATATATGATGACCTTATCATTAGTGCAGTATTTCTGGTGTTATATATGATGACCTTATCATTAGTGCGGTATTTCTGGTGTTATATATGATGACCGTATCATTAAAGTAGTATTTAAGGTGTTGTATATGATGACCATATCATTAGAGCAGTATTTCTGGTGTTAAATTATGATGACCGTATAATTAGTGCAGTATTTCTGATGTTGTATATAATGACCATATCATTAGTGCAGTATTTCTGGTGTTGTATATGATGACCTTATCATTACTGCAGTATTTCTGGTGTTGTATATGATGACTGTATCATTAGTGCAGTATTTCTGGTGTTAAATTATGATGACCGTATAATTAGTGCAGTATTTCTGATGTTGTATATAATGACCATATCATTAGTGCAGTATTTCTGGTGTTGTATATGATGACCTTATCATTAGTGCAGTATTTGTGGTGTTATATGTGATGACCTTATCATTAGTGCAGTATTTCTGGTGTTATATATCATGACCTTATCATTAGTGCGCTATTTCTGGTGTTGTATATGATGACCTTATCATTAGTGCAGTATTTCTGGTGTTGTATATGATGACCTTATCATTAGTGCGGTATTTCTGGTGTTGTATGTGATGACCTTATCATTAGTGCGGTATTTCTGGTGTTGTATATGATGACCTTATCATTAGTGCGGTATTTCTGGTGTTGTATATGATGACCTTATCATTAGTGCGGTATTTCTGGTGTTATATATGATGACCTTATAATTAGTGCCGTATTTCTGGTGCTATATATGATGACCTTATCATTAGTGCGGTATTTCTGGTGTTATATATGATGACCTTATCATTAGTGCGGTATTTCTGGTGTTGTATGTGATGACCTTATCATTAGTGCGGTATTTCTGGTGTTGTATATGATGACCTTATCATTAGTGCGGTATTTCTGGTGTTGTATGTGATGACCTTATCATTAGTGCGGTATTTCTGGTGTTATATATGATGACCTTATCATTAGTGCGGTATTTCTGGTGTTATATATGATGACCTTATCATTAGTGCGGTATTTCTGGTGTTATATATGATGACCTTATCATTAGTGCGGTATTTCTGGTGTTGTATGTGATGACCTTATCATTAGTGCGGTATTTCTGGTGTTGTATATGATGACCTTATCATTAGTGCGGTATTTCTGGTGTTATATGTGATGACCTTATCATTAGTGCGGTATTTCTGGTGTTTAAATGATGACCTTATCATTAGTGCAGTATTTCTGGTGTTGTATGTGATGACCTTATCATTAGTGCAGTATTTCTGGTGTTATATGTGATGACCTTATCATTAGTGCAGTATTTCTGGTGTTATATATGATGACCTTATCATTAGTGCGGTATTTCTGGTGTTGTATGTGATGACCTTATCATTAGTGTAGTATTTCTGGTGTTGTATGTGATGACCTTATCATTAGTGCAGTATTTCTGGTGTTGTATGTGATGACCTTATCATTAGTGTAGTATTTCTGGTGTTGTATGTGATGACCTTATCATTAGTGTAGTATTTCTGGTGTTGTATGTGATGACCTTATCATTAATGTAGTATTTCTGCTGTTGTATATGATGACCGTATCATTAGTGCGGTATTTCTGGTGTTGTATGTGATGACCTTATCATTAGTGCGGTATTTCTGGTGTTGTATGTGATGACCGTATCATTAGTGTAGTATTTCTGGTGTTGTATGTGATGACCTTATCATTAGTGCAGTATTTCTGGTGTTGTATGTGATGACCTTATCATTAGTGTAGTATTTCTGGTGTTGTATGTGATGACCTTATCATTAGTGTAGTATTTCTGGTGTTGTATATGATGACCGTATCATTAGTGCAGTATTTCTGGTGTTATATGTGATGACCTTATCATTAGTGCAGTATTTCTGGTGTTGTATGTGATGACCTTATCATTAGTGTAGTATTTCTGGTGTTGTATGTGATGACCGTATCATTAGTGCAGTATTTCTGGTGTTGTATGTGATGACCTTATCATTAGTGCAGTATTTCTGGTGTTGTATATGATGACCGTATCATTAGTGTAGTATTTCTGGTGTTGTATGTGATGACCTTATCATTAGTGTAGTATTTCTGGTGTTGTATATGATGACCGTATCATTAGTGTAGTATTTCTGGTGTTGTATGTGATGACCTTATCATTAGTGTAGTATTTCTGGTGTTGTATATGATGACCTTATCATTAGTGTGGTATTTCTGGTGTTGTATATGATGACCGTATCATTAGTGCGGTATTTCTGGTGTTGTATGTGATGACCTTATCATTAGTGTAGTATTTCTGGTGTTGTATATGATGACCTTATCATTAGTGCAGTATTTCTGGTGTTATATGTGATGACCGTATCATTAGTGCAGTATTTCTGGTGTTATATATGATGACCTTATCATTAGTGTGGTATTTCTGGTGTTGTATATGATGACCGTATCATTAGTGCGGTATTTCTGGTGTTGTATGTGATGACCTTATCATTAGTGTAGTATTTCTGGTGTTGTATATGATGACCTTATCATTAGTGTGGTATTTCTGGTGTTGTATATGATGACCGTATCATTAGTGCGGTATTTCTGGTGTTGTATGTGATGACCTTATCATTAGTGTAGTATTTCTGGTGTTGTATATGATGACCTTATCATTAGTGTGGTATTTCTGGTGTTGTATATGATGACCGTATCATTAGTGCGGTATTTCTGGTGTTGTATGTGATGACCTTATCATTAGTGTAGTATTTCTGGTGTTGTATATGATGACCTTATCATTAGTGCAGTATTTCTGGTGTTATATGTGATGACCTTATCATTAGTGCAGTATTTCTGGTGTTATATATGATGACCGTATCATTAGTGCAGTATTTCTGGTGTTATATGTGATGACCTTATCATTAGTGCAGTATTTCTGGTGTTGTATGTGATGACCGTATCATTAGTGCAGTATTTCTGGTGTTGTATGTGATGACCTTATCATTAGTGCAGTATTTCTGGTGTTGTATATGATGACCGTATCATTAGTGTAGTATTTCTGGTGTTGTATGTGATGACCTTATCATTAGTGTAGTATTTCTGGTGTTGTATATGATGACCGTATCATTAGTGTAGTATTTCTGGTGTTGTATGTGATGACCTTATCATTAGTGTAGTATTTCTGGTGTTGTATATGATGACCTTATCATTAGTGTGGTATTTCTGGTGTTGTATATGATGACCGTATCATTAGTGCGGTATTTCTGGTGTTGTATGTGATGACCTTATCATTAGTGTAGTATTTCTGGTGTTGTATATGATGACCTTATCATTAGTGCAGTATTTCTGGTGTTATATGTGATGACCGTATCATTAGTGCAGTATTTCTGGTGTTATATATGATGACCTTATCATTAGTGTGGTATTTCTGGTGTTGTATATGATGACCGTATCATTAGTGCGGTATTTCTGGTGTTGTATGTGATGACCTTATCATTAGTGTAGTATTTCTGGTGTTGTATATGATGACCTTATCATTAGTGTGGTATTTCTGGTGTTGTATATGATGACCGTATCATTAGTGCGGTATTTCTGGTGTTGTATGTGATGACCTTATCATTAGTGTAGTATTTCTGGTGTTGTATATGATGACCTTATCATTAGTGTGGTATTTCTGGTGTTGTATATGATGACCGTATCATTAGTGCGGTATTTCTGGTGTTGTATGTGATGACCTTATCATTAGTGTAGTATTTCTGGTGTTGTATATGATGACCTTATCATTAGTGCAGTATTTCTGGTGTTATATGTGATGACCTTATCATTAGTGCAGTATTTCTGGTGTTATATATGATGACCGTATCATTAGTGCAGTATTTCTGGTGTTATATGTGATGACCTTATCATTAGTGCAGTATTTCTGGTGTTGTATGTGATGACCTTATCATTAGTGTAGTATTTCTGGTGTTGTATATGATGACCGTATCATTAGTGCGGTATTTCTGGTGTTATATATGATGACCGTATCATTAGTGCAGTATTTCTGGTGTTGTATGTGATGACCTTATCATTAGTGTAGTATTTCTGGTGTTGTATATGATGACAGATAGAACAATCCTATTGAAGGTGCTTAAGAGAGCAATAGGTTGCTGTTTCTGCTAATAAAACAGTCCCAGTAATCTTACCGTCATGGTATTTTTACAAGTTTTTCAAAGATACCATAATCACTATTTAGTGTAAATTCATATTATGTAATATTTATATTAACAGTGTTATTTATTGTCTATATAAATGGCATTATTTAATATCTATGTTCATTGTATTATTTAATATCTAGGTTAATAATACTGACAGTTCCAGTGTGGAGTGTGAAGTACATTTATATTCTAATGAACCCACTCTGTACGTTCAGTATTTTACAATCATTAACAGGTTTAAAACATTGAGAAATGTAAATATTAGAGGCACTAACAGTGACTGTAACACAAATCTAAACCCTGACAGGATCTGGCACTAAAAGAGTTGAGGACAAATGCACTGTTAAACACCTGGTTAATTAGTTCACAGACAAACTGGGGCTAACCTACACTTCCTGTATCAAAACAAAGTGTTTCTCAACACACACAGGAAAAGATTAAGAAGAAATACTGGTTTATTTTGGATTATGACAATGTGAATTACAGATATGAAGACACTATTAAATCTTTAGACTCTGTATATCACGCTGCTTTAAGGTTAATAACTGGTGACCCCTACACCCATCACTGTTTACTGTGTGAAAAGTTTGGCTGGTCACTGCTGGTTGTGTCAGGGTTTGAGAGGAAAGTGGAGGTGGACGGAGTTGTGAAGACGTTCATTTATTAAACTGAAAGATAATCGAAGAATAAAATGAGACAGACTGGTGCAGCCATGGAGAAAGTGTCACTGTGCTGTGTGTGTGCACCTCTCCTTTTAAAGGGGATGAGAGGAGAGGATCTGATCGGATAAAGCCTGGTAATGTCTGCTGATCACGTTTTAATCTGAGCCAAAATCTGTTTAGGACTGAGGCAGTCTGGAGTTTTATGTCAGAGTCCAGTTACTAAAATATCACTCTGAGTTTCTGCACAGGCTCCACGACTAGAGGTGGTCTGTATTATGGTAATACCGTATACCGCGGTATTTAAAAATGTGGACGGTATCTTATGATGTGTGTGTGGTGTGTCAAATTCATGTCAAATATTGTCTTTAAATACAAGGCCAGCATGCATGTGATGAGAGCCACAGGAAGAGGGCGCTGTGGGAGCTAACTGATGTCTCACTCTGAAAACGGGTGGGGAAAAAAACAAGCCCAGTAGCTCACCGCAGTGGAGTTTAGCACTGAATTTAAGAGAGAGGAAGGAAGCTGAAGACCCTTCACTCGACTTGTGCTCACGGGTAATGGGGCTTTGTCCTCTAAATATGTGTGTTTTGAGCCTCAATTTGCTGGAAAAGCATCTGATGTGGTGTGCTAAACCAAAAGTGCCTGTTATCCGGCCTCTAAGCTATGCCTCTAAACAGTGTAGAAGTCTTATCCTTCTTTTCCAGCACCAGTCACTGAAATTTGCTCCCTCAGAACGTTTTTATTTAATTTTTTTTTTTTATTTATTTATCATCAACACGTGTGTTAGTGTGCACAGTGCCCTTCGACCGACCCACACTCACAGATAAGGACGTTGGTTTGTGTGTGAATAAATTATATAAACACACATTTATATATATTATAAAAAATATAACTGTCTGAACAAATCTCCCTGCTCTGCACAGATGCACCGTTGCTAGGAGACAAACAGTAGCCACGCTAAAACAAGTGAAAAAGTGTATCCTCCAAAAACCAATAATACCAAAGGCAGACTTTGTTTTTATCAAGTGTTGAGTGAATTTGAGACTCCAAGTAATCACTTTCAGTTCTTAGGATTCTTATTACCCTGACAGCAAGGAGACGGCGGACCACTGTTCATCCACTGAGGACAAAGTTGGAGGTCCACTAGTGTTTTACACAGCGTTTTCTGGGCAGACCACTGCTGATTAAACAGAATTTTAGACAAAATGCCACATTTTAGCACTTTTCCATTCACAGTGTAATTTACATATTTCTCCTTCATTAGGTTCTTTTTGTTATTCTTTATAAATAAGATCAGTAAATAATTTAAATCAGCACAGTGTCAACATTTTTATCATTTAATCATTTTATATCAGACTCATACTCATTATTATATCTCTCAGAGTTGTTGGTAATATTTGTATTAGTGTGTTTTCCAGAATAAAAGTCTCTGTGAATGTAAAGTCTGTGTGAGGAGATTATAAATGAGTTCTATCCTGTACAGGACAGTAATCTGAGGGGTCCGATGGTGGACCAGCAGTGGTCTACAGTCAGTGGTGTGACAGTGGACCGATATATGCTCGCTGTCTGGGTAATTAACAAAATGATTGGACTGTTTAGTATTTGGCTGTATTTGAGTCATCAGTAACGACTATTCACACAGCGGCACCGTTGCTAGAAGACGAATAAACACAGTCACCGCGCTAAAACAAGTGAAAATGTTTCTCTAATAATACCAAAGGCAGACTTTGTTTTTATCAAGTGTTGAGGGAAACTGAGACTCTAAGATACAAAGTAACTAACAAAATTTATTAACAAAGTGATTTGTACCGTTTAGTACTTGGCTGAATCATCAGTAACCACTATTCATTCATTTACATGGTTTACGGATCTGTAGATGTCACTAATCACTCACTGAGGGCGAGAGTCAGTTGGAGATTTATTAAACACAATACATAATGAGAGGTCAAAACCAGAAGAAATATTCCAAAACCCAAAAATCAGTACAGAGAGATAAACAAGTCCAAAAGACAAAACCGTGTATCAGACAAAAAGTCAGAAAAACAAAACCGTAGCCTGTTTAAGAAACTGGTGTCTCAGAATTGCAACTGTACATCTACATAGACAAAACAGAGCTTAAAGGAACACTGTGTAATATATTTTAACTTAAAATTACAGCTTCAGAATCATTGTGATGCTTCACTGACCGGTAATGGGGAGAAAGGAGCTTCTGTCGTTGCTACTCTCGGCTTAGCACTGCAGAAACTGCATTATGTAACTTTTGGAGGAGGGTAGGAAACCACCCCTTCACTTTCCCCTCCGTACCAATTTCAGTACAGTGCTGTAAAGGTTAATTGCTCTAGAGGGAGCCCCAGGAGCAGAACCCTAGTGTTCCTAAATGAGTAAAACACCGTTCTGGTGCAGAGAACACACTAAAGGACAATTTACTCTTTTGCCTCGACTCAATGCAGAGCCTGTGTCGAAGCCTGCACAAGTGTCCTGTGCCAGTGTTAAAGGCTATATTTGTGCGTTGGCATCTGTGTCACTCTGCAATTACACCTCTAAACCACTAGGGCTGAAATTCAAACATCTTCTTCAACCCTATGTAGTACACAATGTAGTGGTGTAGTATTAGAGTAGTTTTACAAATCTTTAAAGTGCACTATTAAGGGAGTGTAGTGTAGAGGAGTTAATATAGACTTCTTGAATTGAGCACCTGGAGTCAAGAGTCAAGTCAAGAGAGTGTTATTGTCAATTCTGCATATGTACAGGACATACAACCGGGACCATTGATCCGGGACCGTCCGACTGCAGACCAATCGTAGACGCTAAGAGTTTCATTTCTGGAGAGGTGCACATCAGGCCACACTGCCTACGGCACAGGTCCAGCACAGAAGCTTAAATTGGGCTTAATACTCAGGAGAGAGTGACCTCTGTTGGTTTGGAGGGCAGCACCTTGGCTGTATGTAATAGTTGATATAACATCATTCACTGTATTTAATCTTTGGTCATTTCTGCTGTGTTCAGTGTCAGACTCATTAATGACATTCTATTAAAAGACTGAGGAACCAAGAGTGACACTAGAGTCTTTCACCTACAGTGTGTTAAACATGAGTCTTAATACATTATACATTATAATAGAACATTAGAGCCATAATACGTCACGGTACTTTTACTTTCAGTGCCTCAGTACATTTGAAGCTTTACACTTTTGTACTTTTACTCAAGTAATATTTTACCTTGAGTATCTGCACTTTTACTCAGTACATGGTTTGTGTACTTTGTCCACCACTGGTTATAGAGATATTATAGATATTTCTCCTGTGTAAATAACTGGTAATATTCAGCAATATGTGTCTCTACCTCCGGGCAAAATCACAACAGAAGTATTATATATAAACACTGCCTCGTTCAGTAAAGTAGACACGTACCTGCTGCAGTCTCCATGAAGCCAGAGATGATCAGTATCACACTCAGAGTCCCACTGAGGAACTTCATCCTGAAAGAACAGTGAAGGTTCTGCTTTACTGGGTTTAGATTTACAGGAACAGAGCACATTAATAAACACTTCTGTAAACGGGTCAGTTTAACAGTGTGGATCATTTCCTACTGCAGTCCCTGGACAGTTACAGGACGACTGACCCACACTCATTACACTACACAAGACATGAATGATCCCTACAACAAAACAGGAGCAGGTCTAAACTGTAGAAACAGCACAGTGCTGCTGTCTGAACTCAACTAAACCAAAGAGGAACTACTCTGAAGATCCACTGACCGTATGGAGCCTGAGGAGTCACTGACTCCACTTCATTAAATTAAACTTTAAATTAAACTTTAGTGTATGAATATATCAGGAATTAACATTTTAATTATGTTGTTTTCACAAGATCAATATAAAGTGTTACTGAAATCTATATTCAGGAATTTAGTGTATTTATGTGTTTATGAAACATGTGTTTATTTGTAAAATAGAAAACCATCAGAAAATAAAGAGCACATTAACTGTAATATATTTCAGTGTATTTACATCACACAGTGTCAGTCAGTCACTCTTTATGAGACAGAGCTTCATCCAGATTCACTTGTGTCTCTCACTGACTCCAGTACAAACCTCCTCTAAACAGAGTGGGAATAGACCACAGTAATGTTCTGACACAGCAGGACAGACCTCGTGTCTCTGAGTGTGTGCTGCTTTACACACAGCACAGTGTACATCCTGCAGTAGTTTAGAGTCTGGAGCCGTTCTGTCCTCAATCATCCACCACAGAGTCTGTGCTGATCAGCCGCGACGTAACTGACCACAGTCTGCTCTCTCTCTACATCTCTCTCTCTCTCTCTCTCTCTCTCTCTGTCTAAATGACCACAGTCTGCTCTCTCTCTCTCTCTCTCTCTCTCTAACTGACCACAGTCTGCTCACTCTCTCTCTCTCTCTCTCTCTCTAACTGACCAGTCTGCTCTCTCCCTCTCTCTCTCTCTCTCTCTTTAACTGACCACAGTCTGCTCTCTCTCTCTAACTGACCACAGTCTGCTCTCTCTCTCTCTCTCTCTCTCTCTCTGACTGACCAGTCCTCTCTCTCTCTCTCTCTCTCTCTCTCTAACTGACCAGTCTGCTCTCTCTCTCTAACTGACCACAGTCTGCTCTCTCTCTCTCTAACTGACCACAGTCTGCTCTCTCTCTCTCTAACTGACCAGTCTGCTCTCTCTCTCTCTCTCAAACTGACCAGTCTGCTCTCTCTCTCTCTCTCTAACTGACCAGTCTGCTCTCTCTCTCTCTCTCAAACTGACCACAGTCTGCTCTCTCTCTCTCTCTCTAACTGACCAGTCTGCTCTCTCTCTCTCTCTAACTGACCAGTCTGCTCTCTCTCTCTCTCTAACTGACCAGTCTGCTCTCTCTCTCTCTCTCTCTCTAACTGACCACAGTCTGCTCTCTCTCTCTAACTGACCAGTCTGCTCTCTCTCTCTCTCTCTCTCTCTCTCTCTAACTGACCAGTCTGCTCTCTCTCTCTCTCTCTCAAACTGACCACAGTCTGCTCTCTCTCTCTCTCTCTAACTGACCAGTCTGCTCTCTCTCTCTCTAACTGACCACAGTTTGCTCTCTCTCTCTCTCTCTCTAACTGACCACAGTCTGCTCTCTCTCTCTCTCTCTAACTGACCACAGTCTGCTCTCTCTCTCTCTCTAACTGACCACAGTCTGCTCTCTCTCTCTCTCTAACTGACCACAGTCTGCTCTCTCTCTCTCTCTCTCTCTCTCTAACTGACCACAGTCTGCTCTCTCTCTCTCTCTCTCTCTGAATGCTGAGACAGAGAGGGTCTGAGATGAAGTCCCCACCCTGATGCACTGTTTCCTGTTGGAGAAGAAGCTGTGGATCCAGGAGCAGACTGATGGGGGACACTGAGTTACAGCAGTTTATCCAGTAGAACGTCAGGGTGATGGTGTTGAAAGCAGAGCTGAAGTCTACAAACACCACACGGACATAAGTGTTGGTGCTATCCAGGTGTTTGAGGATGTAGTGCAGAGCCGAGTTAATGGAGTCATCTACAGAGTTGTGGGTTCTGTCTGGAAACTGCAGAGGGTCCTGGAGGACATCGGTCAGAGCTTTAATAAGTTTAATAAGACGTCTCTGAAGACTCTTCATGATCACAGACGTTAAAGCAGCTGTCTGTAGTCGTTCAGGACGGAGATTATCTGCATTTTCAGGACTGCTCTGATCACAGACGTCTTAAAGCAGGTACAACACACGTCAGAAACATAAACACTGTACTAAAAGACCATACCTACTTTAACGTATTCATTTGTACGTAGTTGTTGCTGTGCGCCCCCGGGATATACTGACAACATGCCGTATTCCAACCAAAACACCAGATGGACATGTCGCCGGTGTTGCCATGGTGCTAATTATTTGTTGATGAAGGATCAAAGGTAAAAGGCTGACTCTGTGATGGTGACTTGTGGGTTTCTAAATTCATTGGTAAAACAAGTAATAGTTATGCACCTTATACCAGCTAATAGTTGCATATCCTTGAGTTCATTCCACATCTAGCTTTAGCTTTAGCTTTAGCTCAACTAACACCTGGTATGTCGCTACTCTGAGCCGTAAGTCATGTGTTTTTAGATGTACTTGTATGTTCTGTCGTAGCATATGGCGAGTAGTCGAGTAGTTATCTGACCCTTAATGAAATGCCCAGCGATGCAAACTGACTGATTTGTCGCAGGTCTAACACGTATTAGTATTAATAAACTGTAAAACATCTAGCTACATCCAAATCTGTAACTTTATAATGAAATCTCTTTATAAGTTCATAGACAAGCAAACGTTCACAGTCATCATATGTTAGCCATGTTACATCCATTCATCCATTATCTGTAACCCTTATCCAGTTCAGGGTCACGGTGGGTCCAGAGCCTACCTGGAATCATTGGGTGCAAGGTGAGTATACACCCTGGAGGGGGCGCCAGTCCTTCACAGGGCAACACTCACACACACACACACACACACCTACAGACACTTTTGAGTCGCCAATCCACCTACCAACGTGTGTTTTTGGACTGTGGGACGAAACCGGAGCACCCGGAGGAAACCCACGCAGACACAGGGAGAACGCACCAACTCCTCACAGACAATCACCCGGAGGAAACCCACGCAGACACAGAGAGAACACACCACACTCCTCACAGACAGTCACCCGGAGGAAACCCACGCAGACACAGAGAGAACACACCACACTCCTCACAGACAGTCACCCGGAGGAAACCCATGCAGACACAGGGAGAACACACCACACTCCTCACAGACAGTCACCTAGAAGAAACCCACACAGACACAGGGAGAACACACCACACTCCTCACAGACAGTCACCTGGAGGAAACCCACGCAGACACAGGGAGAACACACCACACTCCTCACAGACAGTCACCCAGAGGAAACCCACGCAGACACAGGGAGAACACACCACACTCCTCACAGACAGTCACCCGGAGGAAACCCACGCAGACACAGGGAGAACACACCACACTCCTCACAGACAGTCACCCGGAGGAAACCCACGCAGACACAGAGAGAACACACCACACTCCTCACAGACAGTCACCCGGAGGAAACACACGCAGACACAGAGAGAACACACCACACTCCTCACAGACAGTCACCCAGAGGAAACCCACGCAGACACAGAGAGAACACACCACACTCCTCACAGACAGTCACCCGGAGGAAACCCATGCAGACACAGAGAGAACACACCACACTCCTCACAGACAGTCACCCAGAGGAAACCCACGCAGACACAGAGAGAACACACCACACTCCTCACAGACAGTCACCCGGAGGAAACCCATGCAGACACAGAGAGAACACACCACACTCCTCACAGACAATCACCCAGAGGAAACCCATGCAGACACAGAGAGAACACACCACACTCCTCACAGACAGTCACCCAGAGGAAACCCACGCAGACACAGAGAGAACACACCACACTCCTCACAGACAGTCACCCGGAGGAAACCCATGCAGACACAGAGAGAACACACCACACTCCTCACAGACAGTCACCTAGAAGAAACCCACACAGACACAGGGAGAACACACCACACTCCTCACAGACAGTCACCCGGAGGAAACCCACGCAGACACAGGGAGAACACACCACACTCCTCACAGACAGTCACCCGGAGGAAACCCACGCAGACACAGGGAGAACACACCACACTCCTCACAGACAGTCACCCGGAGGAAACCCACGCAGACACAGAGAGAACACACCACACTCCTCACAGACAGTCACCCAGAGGAAACCCACGCAGACATAGGGAGAACACACCACACTCCTCACAGACAGTCACCCAGAGATCCAGTGCTCCATGATGTCGTTCCTTTCTTTCCTCTGAGGGAAAGGTAAAAGAAGAAGGGATCAGAGAGGAGAGGTTATGGAAATACACTTTTAATAAAATATAACTTTTGAAATGTTTACTTTTGATCATATTCAGAGAAATAAAATGTTGCAAATATGAACTAATTTCAGTGAAGAACATATGTTTATTTATTGTGTATGTAACTTATGATCATCAGAACCACACTTCACTCCTGTTAATGAATGAGTGAGTGAATGAATAAATGAATTACAGCTCCATTTCTCCAGCGCTGTTCTAGACCCCCACAGCCCAGACTTTGTGAATAACTCACTCAGACTCAGAAGAGCAGAGAAACACAGCAGAGATTCACATGAGAACAGTGTTCCATTAGATTCTATGATGAAAATGCTGTGTCTAACCGACTTTAAGGGTCTTTTTCTCCTCATTCCATTGTGTTCCACAGTGCGCTCCTTTACCCCTCTGACACAGAGAGGAGGTGTGTTTCTGGGGGTTGTAAACCTCTCTCCAGTGCAGGGAGAGGAGCTGTGTATGAGACTCATTTATCCGTTTTTCCCATTCATTTACATTAGCGCTGCGCTCTGAAAACAGACCGGTCCCCAACATGGCGCCCACGCCATAAACATTACGTCACAGCAGCCCATGAGCAGCAGAAATTCACCCGTGTGAGCGATAACTGGAAATGGCCACTAGAGGGCAATGCATTAGCAGACACCCTCTAAATAGGATGGGGTTTTAAATTCATTAATTACTCGTTAAGTTCCCTTTCTAAAGCGCTGAGTTTAGAGACCTGGGATTTTATGTCGGGTTCTTTCTTTTAATTTCATCATCTGTAATGAACTAACAGCAGAAATTCACCTCCTGTGTGAGCTGTAACTGGAAGTGGCCACTAGAGGGCACTGTATCTTGAGGGTGTGTTTGGGGTTAACATTATTTCTCAATGTAAAACGGCCATTAGATTTGGGATTGTGTGTTTTTTGGGTCTCTATTTTACCGTGTGGATAAACTCTAATTTATTTAAAATCATGAAATATTAAATGTATTAAAATGTAAATATCTATATGTAAGAGGTAAGAGTGTAGAACAGTTGTAGGAATATTATGGGGTGAAATTCCTGCTGAATGGGTCTGGCTCCCCCCGCTGGTCGGTCAGCATATTTACAGCCCCTGTATATATTTGGGGTTCAGCGCAGTCTCGGCAGTAGTCGTGTGCTCTGCTGTGGTGAGTACAGCTCCGGTGCAGCTCAGGAACATCACAAAGAACGGAGAATGTTGCAGTGTTTCATTTCCATTGTTTTAGTCTCGAGATACATCTGACAGAGAGCAGTCTGCCTTTTTCAATGTTATTTAAAGACATTAGTCCGAGCTGAACTTGAATTATGCGAACACCCAGCAAACACGCAGACGCCCTGTTTGTTTACATTTGTAACGTTCACTGGAGGACGTTTCTAGGACTTTATGGACGTCCGCAACACGTCCTGTTCTAGAACCAATGGAACGTTCCCAAACCCCCATTCCTGGACCGTTCTGTAACGTCCCGGTACCGTCCCTCGGGTAACCGTTATTTCTGTTTCTTTAAAAGAACGTCCGCTTGTGGTCCCCTGACCGTCACTGATCACGGTGCATGACACCAGCTGATTTCACCATTCCAGGTGGAGCAGATATGAAATGTTATTTCTGTTTATTTATTATTTTATATAAATGAGGTAAAATTGTTTATGATTTACGACATTTGGTTTGTATTTTATTTTGTGATTCATGGGCTTGTGCTCTCTCCTTCAGTCTGCAGTAAGAAAGGAGAGGAACGTAGAGTGAAGTTGAGTATAAAAAGTATTAAGCATGTGGTAAATATTCATAAAAAGTTAATAAAGAAAAACCTTGGTTAGTTTGTTAAAAGTATAATGCACATTTCAGAAGTATCTTTGTGGTTGTAAAAGTGTGTTTTCTTGTCGAGTGTTATGAGCTAATGTGCGTGTTATATGTAGATTCAGCACTGTGTATTCATTGAGACACTGAGAATGTTTCCTGTGTTCTCTCAGGATTTTCTAGTGCCTTCTCACAGACAACAATGAACTGTCTTCTTTTACAACACAGGTGTGCTATTTTATTGTCTGTTTTTCGTTTTTGTACCGCAAGGGATAGTGTCGGAGACAAAATGTCACCTCTCCATGTGATTCTGGTTGTAGAACATGGCAGATGTCTTCCTGGCGTCATTATTCTGTAGTTCTGAACAGTATTTAATACTTTCCCAGTTTAGCTTATTAACACTTGAGTACTGTTTAGAATTTGTGTTGTGTTTTGATTTTCAATTTAAAGTTCTTAAAATTGAAGGCAAGGCAAGTTTATTTATAGAGCACCTTTCATACAGAAGCAATTCAAAGTGCTTTACAGAAAAAGAAATTAAATTAAAAGCCAGAGTAAAATCATAAATTTCCAATAAGACAATTACATAAAAAGAGTAAAATGATTAAAAATGATTAAAACTGTTTAAAATGACAATAAATGAAAAGAAATAAAAGAAATAAAATGCCGTTACAGAAAAGTGCAGAGTATTTTAAACTGAGCTGTAGCTGCTCAAACAGGAGTGTTTTAAGTCTTGATTTAAAAGTGTCTAAAGTCAGGGCTCTTCTAATATTCTCAGCTGGTTCTGTTTCAGAGCGGCGCCGGAGCTAAACGCTGCCTCTCCATGTTTAGTTTTGAGTCAGGACTAACTCTAGTTCCTAAAGATCTGAGAGCTCTGCTCGGCTCATATCTCTGTAGCAGATCTGATAAATACACTGGTCCTACCCCATTTAGACATTTATAGACCAGTAATAACACCTTAAAGTCTATTCTGTAACAGACTGGTCTCCAGTGTAAGGATTTGAGGATGAAGGGGGGGGGGGGGGGGTGATGTGATCTCTTCTTTTGCTCCGAGTGAGACTCTGGCAGCTGCATTTTGAATCAGCTGAAGCTGTTTAATGGTCTTTTGTGGAAGTCCAGCTAAGAGACCATTACAGTAATCAATGCTAGAAATAAAGGCATGGATAAGTTTCTCCAGGTCTGGTTTAGTCAGAAAATCTCTGATCTTACTGATGTTCTTAAGATGGTAAAATGCTGATCTAGTAACTCCTTTAATATGAGACTAAAACTGAGATCTGAGTCCATTAATACACCAAGGTTCTGAGCCTGTTCTTTAGATTTGAGGGCCCTCGAGTCCAGATACGCAGCCAATCTTTGTCTCTCAGTGCTATTCCCAAATAGTATTATCTCAGTTTTATCTTTATTAAGCTGCAGAAAATTGTGTCTCATCCAGTTAGTGATGTGTTCAAGGCACTTGCTTAATGAGTCAACTGGACCAGAGTCGTTTGGGGACAGGGCCGTGTAAATCTGAGTATCATCTGCATAGCTGTGATAGGAACAGCCCATAGTCCTGTAGAATCTGGCCAAGAGGAAGCATATATAAATTAAATAAAAGTGGACCAAGAATAGAGCCCTGGGGGACACCACAGGTTACTGGCATGTTCTCTGAAATATTATTTTCTATTTCTACAAAGTAGTTCCTGATATCCAGGTAAGAAATGAACCACTTCAGGACTGTTCCTGAGAGTCCAACCCAGTTTGCGAGTCTATAAGAATCTTATGGTCAATGGTATCAAAGGCAGCACTAAGGTCAAGAAGTAATAGAAGAGATATCTTTCCAGCCTCTGTATTTAAGCGGATGTCATTAATGACCTTGATTAGAGCAGTCTCAGTGCTGTGATTAGACCGGAACCCGGACTGGAATTTGTCTAGGCTACTGTTAATGGACAAGAAAGTAGTGATTTGCCTGAACACTATTTTCTCAATGATTTTGCCAATGAACAGTAAATTAGAAATTGGCCTGTAGTTACTTATCAGAGATGATTCTAAATGTTTCTTTTTTAGAAGAGGCTTTACAACTGCAGTTTTTAGTGAGGAGCTCGTAAAGACCCCCAACATGAGTGAGGTGTTTACAGTGTGGAGTATCACTCATCTGATATTCTGGATTTTAGTTTTAAAAAAGCATGCAAACTCATTACATCTCTCAGTTGATACTAATTCAGGGGCCATTGGTGTGGGTGAGTTAGTGAGTCTGTGGACCATGGTGAAGAGGATTTTGCTGTTGTTAATGTTATTGTTGATGATGCTAGAGAAATAGGATTGTCGTGTTTTGTATATTGTCGCGTTGTATTGACGTAGCCTATCTTTGTAGATTTCTTTGTGAAAATGAAGACTTGTTTTACACCATCTGTGTTCTGCCTTGCGACACTCCCTCTTTTGGATTTGAACAACAGAAGCATTTCTCCATGGTGTTTTCTGTTTGCAAGACATGGCCTTTACTTTAACTGGTGCAATCTCATCCATAACACTGACAATTTTTGTATTAAAACTATTCAGCAGATCATCAACAGAGTTGGATCATTCACATGGTGTAGTGCACATTTTACTCATGAAAAGTGTAGCTGTGCAGTTCTTTATAATCCTTTTCTTGACACTCTTCTGTCTCTGATGGTGAGGCCCACATATCAAAGAACACACAGTAGTGATCTAACAACGTGACGTCCTTCACAGTCACTGATATGTTGAGACTCTTTGAGATAACAATATCCAGCGTGTGACCATGACAATGTGTGCTCCCTGTAACATGCTGTGAAAGGTCAAAAGAGTCCAATATGGCGTGCAGCTCCTTGGCAAAACAGTCCTTGGGATTGTCGATATGTTAAAGTCACCAGCAACAACAAAATGGTCAAAGTCTGTAGAAATAAAAGACAGCAGCTCTGTAAATTCATCAATAAAATTAGTGCTGTACTTCAGAGGCCTGTAGACAGTTACTAATGATATCTGTGGTGTCCCTTTCAGAACTACACAGAGATTCTCAAATGTTGTGAAGTCACCAAATGATAACTGCTTGCACTGAAAAGAACCATAGAACAGAGCAGCTAGACCTCCACCTTTTCTACTGGCACAAGATGCATTTAAACAATGAAAATCTGGAGGAGCCGACTCCAATAAAACAGTTGCAGCACTACATTCATTTAGACAAGTCTCAGTTAAAAGTATAAAATCAAGCCCATGTGCTGTAATAAAATCATTAATTAAGTGTGATTTGTTTGTGAGAGATCTGATATTTAGAGCTAACTTAGTAACCCATGCACTTTGCCACAGTATCTGTCTCACATTTTATATTCTGTAGATTGGCTACATCAGGGGTCGGCAACCTTTACCACGCAAAGAGCCGTTTGGACCCATTTCACACAGTAAAGAAAACACTGGGAGCCACAAAACCCTTTTGAAATTTTAAATGAAATAACACTGCATTAACAGGGTTTTTTTATTTGCCTTTGTGCTGTGTATAAACAAACTACACTGTGTTACATTTATGAAATCAATGAATGACTGCAGAGAAAATGAAATAACATTTCTGCATGCAACAAAACATTTTTAAAAAGACGTTGTGTTGACGGTTAAGTAAAATACTCAATGTCTATTTGAGTCCTTGTAGTTAATGGAAAAGAAAAACGCCGAAGTTGTCCACTGGCAGCAAACAACACTGCTGTCCTCTCTCTGCGTGCCGTCATTATTTTACTGGCGCCGTGCAGTCAGCGGTCAAAAAGTTCAAGAAACCACACACTGACGGGTGTCGCACATTGGAAGTTGTGACATGTATTAAGCAACAAAAATATTTTAAATATTTGTGTGTGTGTCTGTGTGTGTGTGTGTGTGTGTGTGTGTGTGCGTGTGCGTGTGTGTGTGCGTGTGTGTGAGAGAGAGAGAGAAAGGGAAGGGGAGTGGGAGAGAGAGAAAAAGGAAGTGGGAGGGGTGTGAGGGACACAGAAATATACAGACTTTAAAGGACATCTTTAAGTTGGAAATCCAAATAACGTTGTTGTTTTTAATGTGGACGACTTAATGAAACTGTGAGTTTCTTAAGGTGGAATGTTTTTAAAGGTGGCCATCAAAATGTATTGGCGGACATTTTAAGGGTTATTTGAAGTGGTAACTTATTTAAGGTGGAAGTCTAATTTAAAGGGGGATTAAACTTTAATTTTTAGTGAGGTGTCAGTCAAAGTATATCGGCAATCCCTTTAAGTTGGTGGTATTTTAAAGGTATTATTGGAGAGATTGTTATATAAATGTAAAGTCCTAGCTATTAACTCGATGGACCCTATCTATTTAGCTATTTTGCTATTCCGTTTATTTGTCAGTGCCTCTTTCAGTTGCATTTAAACAGTAATTATGTGACATAGTCATATTCAATATGTTGTTTTATTTTCTAAAGACCCTTGGCTACTCAAATATATAATCACTGGAGGTTTTCATTCTGACCGATAAATCAATTTTTCTATAAATTTGTCATGTTTTGACCAAAATTTTACCTAGCGCCTGTTTTTTTTTTTTTCATATTTCTCAATGTACAGCCTTGAAATCATATTCCCACATCAGATATCTTCACACAGATTGTTAGTGTGAGGTGTATTTTAGTTGAAAACATAAGCATTTTTAATGCTAATTTATTACATGTCATATTACTGTGATAAAATAAATTTGTAGCATCAGACGGACATATTTTTCTTGATATTCTAAGCTCTGGGATGTGTGACTGATAAAGTTCTGACAGTCACAGCAGGCCCAGACTTTCAGGAATTTAGTTCAGGGCAAATATGGACAATTTCCCAACAAATAAAAAACATTTTGGTACTTTGGCAGTTTTCTCAGCTGCTGATAATATTTACAATTATTATTATTATTATAATCTTTTTAAAAAATGATGAAATAATACTTGTTTATTTAGAAAACACACAATACATAATTATTTAAGCTTTTTAGTTTATATTTGTTGATCTAATGCAGTGTTATTTGATGTGAAACCTACAAAAACCTTGTAAAACTATAAATCAATAATAGGAATATGTTTTTGCTGATGACTCATAGTTTTCTGCCCAGAGACAGCGTGGGTTGACGTCATGTGAGTCAAAACGAAACTGAAAGTAAACACCGTCTTTCTTGTCCCTTTGCAGCGTCTTTATTTTAGCGAATATCATTAGAATCTTTCATGACAAGGACATAAGACAAAAATTTTGAAGGAGCGCCTTGATTTTTAGGTGGTTTTTCACACTGGATTACTCCCAGAGGCTTCACAGCACCGCGATGAGAGCGCTATTTTTAGAAACGGTAGGATATGCGCTTTCTAACGGTATACGGAGCTCACAGACGCATTCAGACATTCAAGACTTACAAAACTGATTATATAAGGTGTGTTTTTAACCCCGCAAAATGCAGGAGTCGGGTCCAAAGGTTAAGCGGCATATAAGCTAATGTAGCAATAATGCTAGCAATACGTGACAAGCCAAATTGACCAAAGTTCTTGAACTTTCACCCTTTAGTTTTCATTGCTATTTTAATATGTATTTTATATTTTAATTTGTTTTAATTATTTCTGAATTACTTTAAAATCATTACAATTATTTTTTTTATTATATGATCTATTTTAATTATATTTTAATAGCTTTAACATTTTTTATAATATTTTACATTTTTAATCCTTCTACTGTAATTCTTCTGGATTGCTGTGTAAACAGCTTCGAATTGCCACTGTCCTCTATAAATAAACTTGCCTTTCCTACACAGGTCACACAGAGAACCCTGAGACTCTACACAGGTCACACAGAGACACCTCAGACACTACACAGTCACACAACAAACCCTGAGACTCTACACAGGTCACACAGAGAACTCTGAGGCTCTACACATGTCACACAGAGAACCCCGAGGCTCTGCACAGGTTACACAGAGAACTCAGAGGCTCCACACAGTCACACAGAGAACCCTGAGACTCTACACAGGTCACACAGAGAACCCTGAGACTCTACACAGTCACACAGAGAACCCTGAGACTCTACACAGTCACACAGAGAACCCTGAGACTCTACACAGTCACACAGAGAACCCTGAGACACTACACAGGTCACACAGAGAACTCAGAGGCTCCACACAGTCACACAGAGAAGCCAGAGGCTCTACACAGTCACACAGAAGACCCTGAGACTCTACAAAGGTCACACAGAGAACTCAGAGGCTCCACACAGTCACACAGAGAACTCTGAGACTCTACACAGGTCACACAGAGAACCCTGAGACTCTACACAGTCACACAGAGAACCCTGAGACTCTACACAGTCACACAGAGAACCCTGAGACACTACACAGGTCACACAGAGAACTCAGAGGCTCCACACAGTCACACAGAGAACCCAGAGGCTCTACACAGTCACACAGAAGACCCTGAGACTCTACACAGGTCACACAGAAGACCCTGAGACTCTACACAGGTCACATAGAGAACCCTGAGACTCTACACAGTCACACAGAGAACCCTGAGACTCTACACAGGTCACACACAGAACCCTGAGACACTACACAGGTCACACAGAGAACCCTGAGACACTACACAGGTCACACAGAGAACCCTGAGACACTACACAGGTCACACAGAGAATTCAGAGGCTCCACACAGTCACACAGAGAACCCTGAGACTCTACACAGGTCACACAGAGAACCCTGAGACTCTACACAGTCACACAGAGAACCCTGAGACTCTACACAGTCACACAGAGAACCCTGAGACTCTACACAGTCACACAGAGAACCCTGAGACACTACACAGGTCACACAGAGAACTCAGAGGCTCCACACAGTCACACAGAGAACCCAGAGGCTCTACACAGTCACACAGAAGACCCTGAGACTCTACACAGGTCACACAGAAGACCCTGAGACTCTACACAGGTCACATAGAGAACCCTGAGACTCTACACAGTCACACAGAGAACCCTGAGACTCTACACAGTCACAAAGAGGACCCTGAGACTCTACACAGGTCACACACAGAACCCTGAGACACTACACAGGTCACACAGAGAACCCTGAGACACTACACAGGTCACACAGAGAACCCTGAGACACTACACAGGTCACACAGAGAACTCAGAGGCTCCACGCAGTCACACAGAGAACACTGAGACTCTACACAGGTCACACAGAGAACACTGAGACTCTACACAGTCACACAGAGAACCCTGAGACTCTACACAGTCACACAGAGAACCTGAGACTCTACACAGGTCACACAGAGAACTCAGAGACTCTACACAGTCACACAGACAACACCGAGACTCTACACAGGTCACACAGAGAACCCTGAGACTCTACACAGTCACACAGAGAACCCTAAGACACTACACAGGTCACACAGAGAACTTAGAGGCTCCACGCAATCACACAGAGAACACTGAGACTCTACACAGGTCACACAGAGAACACTGAGACTCTACACAGTCACACAGAGAACCCTGAGACTCTACACAGTCACACAGAGAACCTGAGACTCTACACAGGTCACACAGAGAACTCAGAGGCTCCACACAGTCACACAGGGAACCCTGAGACTCTACACAGTCACACAGAGAACCCTGAGACTCTACACAGTCACACAGAGAACCCTGAGACTCTACACAGTCACACAGAGAACCCTGAGACACTACACAGGTCACACAGAGAACTCAGAGGCTCCACACAGTCACACAGAGAACACAGAGACTCTACACAGGTCACACAGAGAACCCTGAGACGCTACACAGTCACACAGACAACACCGAGACACTACACAGGTCACACAGAGAACTCAGAGGCTCCACACAGTCACACAGAGAACCCTGAGACTCTACACAGTCACACAGAGAACCCTGAGACTCTACACAGGTCACACAGAGAACCCTGAGACTCTACAAAGGTCACACAGAGAACTCAGAGGCTCCACACAGTCACACAGAGAACCCTGAGACTCTACACAGGTCACACAGAGAACCCTGAGACTCTACACAGTCACACAGAGAACCCTGAGACTCTACACAGTCACACAGAGAACCCTGAGACTCTACACAGTCACACAGAGAACTCAGAGGCTCCACACAGTCACACAGAGAACCCAGAGGCTCTACACAATCACACAGAAGACCCTGAGACTCTACACAGGTCACACAGAAGACCCTGAGACTCTACACAGGTCACATAGAGAACCCTGAGACTCTACACAGTCACACAGAGAACCCTGAGACTCTACACAGTCACACAGAGGACCCTGAGACTCTACACAGGTCACACACAGAACCCTGAGACACTACACAGGTCACACAGAGAACCCTGAGACACTACACAGGTCACACAGAGAACTCAGAGGCTCCACACAGTCACACAGAGAACACAGAGACTCTACACAGGTCACACAGAGAACCCTGAGACTCTACACAGTCACACAGACAACACCGAGACTCTACACAGGTCACACAGAGAACCCTGAGACTCTACACAGTCACACAGAGAACCCTGAGACACTACACAGGTCACACAGAGAACCCTGAGACACTACACAGGTCACACAGAGAACTCAGAGGCTCCACACAGTCACACAGAGAACCCTGAGACTCTACACAGTCACACAGACAACACCGAGACTCTACACAGGTCACACAGAGAACCCTGAGACTCTACACAGTCACACAGAGAACCCTGAGACACTACACAGGTCACACAGAGAACTTAGAGGCTCCACGCAGTCACACAGAGAACACTGAGACTCTACACAGGTCACACAGAGAACACTGAGACTCTACACAGTCACACAGAGAACCCTGAGACTCTACACAGTCACACAGAAAACCCTGAGACTCTACACAGTCACACAGAGAACCCTGAGACTCTACACAGGTCACACAGAGAACTCAGAGGCTCCACACAGTCACACAGGGAACCCTGAGACTCTACACAGTCACACAGAGAACCCTGAGACTCTACACAGTCACACAGAGAACCCTGAGACACTACACAGTCACACAGAGAACTCAGAGGCTCCACACAGTCACACAGAGAACACAGAGACTCTACACAGGTCACACAGAGAACCCTGAGACTCTACACAGTCACACAGACAACACCGAGACTCTACACAGTCACACAGAGAACCCTGAGACTCTACACAGTCACACAGAGAACCCTGAGACTCTACACAGGTCACACAGAGAACTCAGAGGCTCCACACAGTCACACAGGGAACCCTGAGACTCTACACAGTCACACAGAGAACCCTGAGACTCTACACAGGTCACACAGAGAACCCAGAGGCTCTACACAGGTCACACAGGGAACCCTGAGACTCTACACAGTCACACAGAGAACCCTGAGACTCTACACAGGTCACACAGAGAACCCAGAGGCTCTACACAGGTCACACAGAAAACCCAGAGGCTCTAGACAGTCACTCAGAGAACCCTGAGACTCTTCACAGTCACACAGAGAACCCTGAGACTCTACACAGTCACACAGAGAACCCTGAGGCTCTACACAGGTCACACAGAGAACCCTGAGACTCTACAGAGTCACACAGAGAACCCTGAGACTCTACACAGTCACACAGAGAACTCTGAGACTCTACAAAGGTCACACAGAGAACTCAGAGGCTCCACACAGTCACACGGAGAACCCAGAGACTCTACACAGTCACACAGAGAACCTTGAGACTCTACACAGGTCACACAGAGAACCCAGAGGCTCTACACAGGTCACACAGAAAACCCAGAGCCTCTAGACAGTTACTCAGAGAACCCTGAGACTCTACACAGTCACACAGAGAACCCTGAGACTCTACACAGTCACACAGAGAACCCTGAGGCTCTACACAGGTCACACAGAGAACCCTGAGACTCTACACAGTCACACAGAGAACCCTGAGATCTACACAGGTCACACAGAGAACCCTGAGACTCTACACAGTCACACAGAGAACCCACAGGCTCTACACAGGTCATACAGAGAACCCTGAGGCTCTACACAGTCACACAGAGAACCCTGATATCTACACAGTCACACAGAGAACCCTGAGACTCTACACAGTCACACAGAGAACCCTGAGACTCTACACAGGTCACACAGAGAACCCTGAGATCTACACAGGTCACACAGAGAACCCTGAGACTCTACACAGTCACACAGAGAACCCTGAGACTCTACACAGTCACACAGAGAACCCTGAGACTCTACACAGTCACACAGAGAACCCTGAGACTCTACACAGTCACACAGAGAACCCTGAGACTCTACACAGGTCACACAGAGAACCCAGAGGCTCTACACAGGTCACACAGAAAACCCAGAGGCTCTAGACAGTCACTCAGAGAACCCTGAGACTCTTCACAGTCACACAGAGAACCCTGAGACTCTACACAGTCACACAGAGAACCCTGAGGCTCTACACAGGTCACACAGAGAACCCTGAGACTCTACAGAGTCACACAGAGAACCCTGAGACTCTACACAGTCACACAGAGAACTCTGAGACTCTACAAAGGTCACACAGAGAACTCAGAGGCTCCACACAGTCACACGGAGAACCCAGAGACTCTACACAGTCACACAGAGAACCTTGAGACTCTACACAGGTCACACAGAGAACCCAGAGGCTCTACACAGGTCACACAGAAAACCCAGAGCCTCTAGACAGTTACTCAGAGAACCCTGAGACTCTACACAGTCACACAGAGAACCCTGAGACTCTACACAGTCACACAGAGAACCCTGAGGCTCTACACAGGTCACACAGAGAACCCTGAGACTCTACACAGTCACACAGAGAACCCTGAGATCTACACAGGTCACACAGAGAACCCTGAGACTCTACACAGTCACACAGAGAACCCACAGGCTCTACACAGGTCATACAGAGAACCCTGAGGCTCTACACAGTCACACAGAGAACCCTGATATCTACACAGTCACACAGAGAACCCTGAGACTCTACACAGTCACACAGAGAACCCTGAGACTCTACACAGGTCACACAGAGAACCCTGAGATCTACACAGGTCACACAGAGAACCCTGAGACTCTACACAGTCACACAGAGAACCCTGAGACTCTACACAGTCACACAGAGAACCCTGAGACTCTACACAGTCACACAGAGAACCCTGAGACTCTACAAAGGTCACACAGAGAACCCAGAGGCTCTACACAGTCACACAGAGGACCCTGAGACACTACACAGGTCACACAGAGAACCCAGAGGCTCTACACAGTCACACAGAGGACCCTGAGACACTACACAGGTCACACAGAGAACCCAGAGGCTCTACACAGTCACACAGAGAACCCTGAGACTCTATAAAGGTCACACAGAGAACCCAGAGGCTCTACACAGTCACACAGAGAACCCTGAGACTCTACAAAGGTCACACAGAGAACCCAGAGGCTCTACACAGTCACACAGACAACACCGAGACTCTACACAGGTCACACAGAGAACCCTGAGACTCTACACAGTCACACAGAGAACCCTGAGACACTACACAGGTCACACAGAGAACTTAGAGGCTCCACGCAATCACACAGAGAACACTGAGACTCTACACAGGTCACACAGAGAACACTGAGACTCTACACAGTCACACAGAGAACCCTGAGACTCTACACAGTCACACAGAGAACCTGAGACTCTACACAGGTCACACAGAGAACTCAGAGGCTCCACACAGTCACACAGGGAACCCTGAGACTCCACACAGTCACACAGGGAACCCTGAGACTCTACACAGTCACACAGAGAACCCTGAGACTCTACACAGTCACACAGAGAACCCTGAGACTCTACACAGTCACACAGAGAACCCTGAGACACTACACAGTCACACAGAGAACTCAGAGGCTCCACACAGTCACACAGAGAACACAGAGACTCTACACAGGTCACACAGAGAACCCTGAGACTCTACACAGTCACACAGACAACACCGAGACTCTACACAGTCACACAGAGAACCCTGAGACTCTACACAGTCACACAGAGAACCCTGAGACTCTACACAGGTCACACAGAGAACTCAGAGGCTCCACACAGTCACACAGGGAACCCTGAGACTCTACACAGTCACACAGAGAACCCTGAGACTCTACACAGTCACACAGAGAACCCTGAGAACCCTGAGACTCTACACAGGTCACACAGAGAACCCAGAGGCTCTACACAGGTCACACAGAAAACCCAGAGGCTCTAGACAGTTACTCAGAGAACCCTGAGACTCTTCACAGTCACACAGAGAACCCTGAGACTCTACACAGTCACACAGAGAACCCTGAGGCTCTACACAGGTCACACAGAGAACCCTGAGACTCTACAGAGTCACACAGAGAACCCTGAGACTCTACACAGTCACATAGAGAACCCTGAGACTCTACAAAGGTCACACAGAGAACTCAGAGGCTCCACACAGTCACACAGAGAACCCAGAGACTCTACACAGTCACACAGAGAACCTTGAGACTCTACACAGGTCACACAGAGAACCCTGAGGCTCTACACAGGTCACACAGAAAACCCAGAGCCTCTAGACAGTTACTCAGAGAACCCTGAGACTCTACACAGTCACACAGAGAACCCTGAGACTCTACACAGTCACACAGAGAACCCTGAGGCTCTACACAGGTCACACAGAGAACCCTGAGACTCTACACTGTCACACAGAGAACCCTGAGATCTACACAGTCACACAGAGAACCCTGAGACTCTACACAGTCACACAGAGAACCCTGAGACTCTACACAGTCACACAGAGAACCCTGAGACACTACACAGGTCACACAGAGAACTCAGAGGCTCCACACAGTCACACAGAGAACACAGAGACTCTACACAGGTCACACAGAGAACCCTGAGACGCTACACAGTCACACAGACAACACCGAGACACTACACAGGTCACACAGAGAACTCAGAGGCTCCACACAGTCACACAGAGAACCCTGAGACTCTACACAGTCACACAGAGAACCCTGAGACTCTACACAGGTCACACAGAGAACCCTGAGACTCTACAAAGGTCACACAGAGAACTCAGAGGCTCCTCACAGTCACACAGAGAACCCTGAGGCTCTACACAGGTCACACAGAGAACCCTGAGACTCTACACAGTCACACAGAGAACCCTGAGACTCTACACAGTCACACAGAGAACCCTGAGACTCTACACAGTCACACAGAGAACTCAGAGGCTCCACACAGTCACACGGAGAACCCAGAGGCTCTACACAATCACACAGAAGACCCTGAGACTCTACACAGGTCACACAGAAGACCCTGAGACTCTACACAGGTCACATAGAGAACCCTGAGACTCTACACAGTCACACAGAGAACCCTGAGACTCTACACAGTCACACAGAGGACCCTGAGACTCTACACAGGTCACACACAGAACCCTGAGACACTACACAGGTCACACAGAGAACCCTGAGACACTACACAGGTCACACAGAGAACTCAGAGGCTCCACACAGTCACACAGAGAACACAGAGACTCTACACAGGTCACACAGAGAACCCTGAGACTCTACACAGTCACACAGACAACACCGAGACTCTACACAGGTCACACAGAGAACCCTGAGACTCTACACAGTCACACAGAGAACCCTGAGACACTACACAGGTCACACAGAGAACCCTGAGACACTACACAGGTCACACAGAGAACTCAGAGGCTCCACACAGTCACACAGAGAACCCTGAGACTCTACACAGTTACACAGACAACACCGAGACTCTACACAGGTCACACAGAGAACCCTGAGACTCTACACAGTCACACAGAGAACCCTGAGACACTACACAGGTCACACAGAGAACTTAGAGGCTCCACGCAGTCACACAGAGAACACTGAGACTCTACACAGGTCACACAGAGAACACTGAGACTCTACACAGTCACACAGAGAACCCTGAGACACTACACAGGTCACACAGAAAACCCTGAGACTCTACACAGTCACACAGAGAACCCTGAGACTCTACACAGGTCACACAGAGAACACAGAGACTCTACACAGGTCACACAGAGAACCCTGAGACTCTACACAGTCACACAGACAACACCGAGACTCTACACAGTCACACAGAGAACCCTGAGACTCTACACAGTCACACAGAGAACCCTGAGACTCTACACAGGTCACACAGAGAACTCAGAGGCTCCACACAGTCACACAGGGAACCCTGAGACTCTACACAGTCACACAGAGAACCCTGAGACTCTACACAGGTCACACAGAGAACCCAGAGGCTCTACACAGGTCACACAGGGAACCCTGAGACTCTACACAGTCACACAGAGAACCCTGAGACTCTACACAGGTCACACAGAGAACCCTGAGACTCTACAAAGGTCACACAGAGAACTCAGAGGCTCCACACAGTCACACAGAGAACCCTGAGGCTCTACACAGGTCACACAGAGAACCCTGAGACTCTACACAGTCACACAGAGAACCCTGAGACTCTACACAGTCACACAGAGAACCCTGAGACTCTACACAGTCACACAGAGAACCCTGAGACTCTACACAGTCACACAGAGAACTCAGAGGCTCCACACAGTCACACGGAGAACCCAGAGGCTCTACACAATCACACAGAAGACCCTGAGACTCTACACAGGTCACACAGAAGACCCTGAGACTCTACACAGGTCACATAGAGAACCCTGAGACTCTACACAGTCACACAGAGAACCCTGAGACTCTACACAGTCACACAGAGGACCCTGAGACTCTACACAGGTCACACACAGAACCCTGAGACACTACACAGGTCACACAGAGAACCCTGAGACACTACACAGGTCACACAGAGAACTCAGAGGCTCCACACAGTCACACAGAGAACACAGAGACTCTACACAGGTCACACAGAGAACCCTGAGACTCTACACAGTCACACAGACAACACCGAGACTCTACACAGGTCACACAGAGAACCCTGAGACTCTACACAGTCACACAGAGAACCCTGAGACACTACACAGGTCACACAGAGAACCCTGAGACACTACACAGGTCACACAGAGAACTCAGAGGCTCCACACAGTCACACAGAGAACCCTGAGACTCTACACAGTTACACAGACAACACCGAGACTCTACACAGGTCACACAGAGAACCCTGAGACTCTACACAGTCACACAGAGAACCCTGAGACATTACACAGGTCACACAGAGAACTTAGAGGCTCCACGCAGTCACACAGAGAACACTGAGACTCTACACAGGTCACACAGAGAACACTGAGACTCTACACAGTCACACAGAGAACCCTGAGACTCTACACAGTCACACAGAAAACCCTGAGACTCTACACAGTCACACAGAGAACCCTGAGACTCTACACAGGTCACACAGAGAACTCAGAGGCTCCACACAGTCACACAGGGAACCCTGAGACTCTACACAGTCACACAGAGAACCCTGAGACTCTACACAGTCACACAGAGAACCCTGAGACACTACACAGTCACACAGAGAACTCAGAGGCTCCACACAGTCACACAGAGAACACAGAGACTCTACACAGGTCACACAGAGAACCCTGAGACTCTACACAGTCACACAGACAACACCGAGACTCTACACAGTCACACAGAGAACCCTGAGACTCTACACAGTCACACAGAGAACCCTGAGACTCTACACAGGTCACACAGAGAACTCAGAGGCTCCACACAGTCACACAGGGAACCCTGAGACTCTACACAGTCACACAGAGAACCCTGAGACTCTACACAGGTCACACAGAGAACCCAGAGGCTCTACACAGGTCACACAGGGAACCCTGAGACTCTACACAGTCACACAGAGAACCCTGAGACTCTACACAGGTCACACAGAGAACCCAGAGGCTCTACACAGGTCACACAGAAAACCCAGAGGCTCTAGACAGTCACTCAGAGAACCCTGAGACTCTTCACAGTCACACAGAGAACCCTGAGACTCTACACAGTCACACAGAGAACCCTGAGGCTCTACACAGGTCACACAGAGAACCCTGAGACTCTACAGAGTCACACAGAGAACCCTGAGACTCTACACAGTCACACAGAGAACTCTGAGACTCTACAAAGGTCACACAGAGAACTCAGAGGCTCCACACAGTCACACGGAGAACCCAGAGACTCTACACAGTCACACAGAGAACCTTGAGACTCTACACAGGTCACACAGAGAACCCAGAGGCTCTACACAGGTCACACAGAAAACCCAGAGCCTCTAGACAGTTACTCAGAGAACCCTGAGACTCTACACAGTCACACAGAGAACCCTGAGACTCTACACAGTCACACAGAGAACCCTGAGGCTCTACACAGGTCACACAGAGAACCCTGAGACTCTACACAGTCACACAGAGAACCCTGAGATCTACACAGGTCACACAGAGAACCCTGAGACTCTACACAGTCACACAGAGAACCCAGAGGCTCTACACAGGTCATACAGAGAACCCTGAGGCTCTACAAAGGTCACACAGAGAACCCTGATATCTACACAGTCTCACAGAGAACCCTGAGACTCTACACAGTCACACAGAGAACCCTGAGACTCTACACAGGTCACACAGAGAACCCTGAGATCTACACAGGTCACACAGAGAACCCTGAGACTCTACACAGTCACACAGAGAACCCTGAGACTCTACACAGTCACACAGAGAACCCTGAGACTCTACACAGTCACACAGAGAACCCTGAGACTCTACAAAGGTCACACAGAGAACCCAGAGGCTCTACACAGTCACACAGAGGACCCTGAGACACTACACAGGTCACACAGAGAACCCAGAGGCTCTACACAGTCACACAGAGGACCCTGAGACACTACACAGGTCACACAGAGAACCCAGAGGCTCTACACAGTCACACAGAGAACCCTGAGACTCTACAAAGGTCACACAGAGAACCCAGAGGCTCTACACAGTCACACAGAGAACCCTGAGACTCTACAAAGGTCACACAGAGAACCCAGAGGCTCTACACAGTCACACAGACAACACCGAGACTCTACACAGGTCACACAGAGAACCCTGAGACTCTACACAGTCACACAGAGAACCCTGAGACACTACACAGGTCACACAGAGAACTTAGAGGCTCCACGCAATCACACAGAGAACACTGAGACTCTACACAGGTCACACAGAGAACACTGAGACTCTACACAGTCACACAGAGAACCTGAGACTCTACACAGGTCACACAGAGAACTCAGAGGCTCCACACAGTCACACAGGGAACCCTGAGACTCTACACAGTCACACAGAGAACCCTGACATCTACACAGTCACACAGAGAACCCTGAGGCTCTACACAGTCACACAGAGAACCCTGAGACTCTACACAGTCACACAGAGAACCCTGAGACACTACACAGGTCACACAGAGAACTCAGAGGCTCCACACAGTCACACAGAGAACACAGAGACTCTACACAGTCACACAGAGAACCCTGAGACTCTACACAGGTCACACAGAGAACTCAGAGGCTCCACACAGTCACACAGGGAACCCTGAGACTCTACACAGTCACACAGAGAACCCTGAGACTCTACACAGTCACACAGAGAACCCTGAGACTCTACACAGTCACACAGAGAACCCTGAGACACTACACAGTCACACAGAGAACTCAGAGGCTCCACACAGTCACACAGAGAACACAGAGACTCTACACAGGTCACACAGAGAACCCTGAGACTCTACACAGTCACACAGACAACACCGAGACTCTACACAGTCACACAGAGAACCCTGAGACTCTACATAGTCACACAGAGAACCCTGAGACTCTACACAGGTCACACAGAGAACTCAGAGGCTCCACACAGTCACACAGGGAACCCTGAGACTCTACACAGTCACACAGAGAACCCTGAGACTCTACACAGTCACACAGAGAACCCTGAGACTCTACACAGTCACACAGAGAACCCTGAGACTCTACACAGGTCACACAGAGAACCCAGAGGCTCTACACAGGTCACACAGAAAACCCAGAGGCTCTAGACAGTTACTCAGAGAACCCTGAGACTCTTCACAGTCACACAGAGAACCCTGAGACTCTACACAGTCACACAGAGAACCCTGAGGCTCTACACAGGTCACACAGAGAACCCTGAGACTCTACAGAGTCACACAGAGAACCCTGAGACTCTACACAGTCACACAGAGAACCCTGAGACTCTACAAAGGTCACACAGAGAACTCAGAGGCTCCACACAGTCACACAGAGAACCCAGAGACTCTACACAGTCACACAGAGAACCTTGAGACTCTACACAGGTCACACAGAGAACCCAGAGGCTCTACACAGGTCACACAGAAAACCCAGAGCCTCTAGACAGTCACACAGAGAACCCTGAGACTCTACACAGTCACACAGAGAACCCTGAGACTCTACACAGTCACACAGAGAACCCTGAGACTCTACACAGTCACACAGAGAACCCTGAGACTCTACACAGTCACACAGAGAACCCTGAGGCTCTACACAGGTCACACAGAGAACCCTGAGACTCTACACAGTCACACAGAGAACCCTGAGATCTACACAGGTCACACAGAGAACCCTGAGACTCTACACAGTCACACAGAGAACCCAGAGGCTCTACACAGGTCATACAGAGAACCCTGAGGCTCTACACAGTCACACAGAGAACCCTGATATCTACACAGTCACACAGAGAACCCTGAGACTCTACACAGTCACACAGAGAACCCTGAGACTCTACACAGGTCACACAGAGAACCCTGAGATCTACACAGGTCACACAGAGAACCCTGAGACTCTACACAGTCACACAGAGAACCCTGAGACTCTACACAGTCACACAGAGAACCCTGAGACTCTACACAGTCACACAGAGAACCCTGAGACTCTACACAGTCACACAGAGAACCCTGAGACTCTACAAAGGTCACACAGAGAACCCAGAGGCTCTACACAGTCACACAGAGGACCCTGAGACACTACACAGGTCACACAGAGAACCCAGAGGCTCTACACAGTCACACAGAGGACCCTGAGACACTACACAGGTCACACAGAGAACCCAGAGGCTCTACACAGTCACACAGAGAACCCTGAGACTCTACAAAGGTCACACAGAGAACCCAGAGGCTCTACACAGTCACACAGAGAACCCTGAGACTCTACAAAGGTCACACAGAGAACCCAGAGGCTCTACACAGTCACACAGAGGACCCTGAGACACTACACAGGTCACACAGAGAACCCAGAGGCTCTACACAGGTCACACAGAGAACCCTGAGACTCTACACAGAAAACCCTGAGACCTTGACTCACAGAATGAGAGGGGAACAATCATGACGCAGGGAAGTAGTGTCGGAGTGGGCCTTGGTCCAGTTTTAGCTAGTGGGTATTATTAAATTATATTATAAGCAGATTTTTATTTTGTTTTTTATTATTTTCTTATAAGAACCAAGTAAAAATGTAAAAATACTCTTCCATTTGGCTGTGCTTTGCTGCAGATGACACAGTAAAATGTAAACAGCCTCTATACACAGGCATCAACAAATAAAATGTTGCAGTAATATAATTATTCATATAATTACCAACAAAGACACACCAATAATCCATTCATTGGAATATTATACATAAATATCAAACACAATAAAAAATAAACATTAGCCTTCTATTTAACAAATATGTAGCCTGTAAATAAAAGTTCACCAGATGAATCCTGAATTCTGAGTTTTTTTTCCTTAAAAGGTAACAAAGGTATATCTCCAACAGATGGGCGGCACCATAGTACTCTTCATTTATCAGCCGTCCTGTCCACCCACCTCCCCCCAACCGACACACACACACCCACACCCACACCCACACACACACACCGACCCACCCACACCCCCACACACACACACACACACACACACACAGGAAACAACCCCACAGTGTCACAAACAAAATAACAGAACAGTCCTGATCTCGAGCAGCTGCATCACACACACACACACCGACCCACCCACACCCACACACACACACACACCGACCCACCCACACACACACACACACACACAAAGAGAGAGAGAGGGAATATAATATAGGAGTGTGGACACATACCTAACACATAGACAAGTGATTAGTACATCTATATCCAACAATGAGTCTGTACCCTCTCCATCACCTCATAAAAACTCCTTAGTTAAAATGTCAGAGTTCAGAGTAAAAGAGTTAACAGTGAAATTTTAATTGACACAGTTTATCATCTCAAACCATCCACTTGCAGTCTCCACACACTACCAACCAAATTTTTAAAGAGTGTGTTTCACACTATATCACCAGACATACTCCACATTGTAAACACCTCACTCATGTTGGGGGTTTTCCGAGCTCCTCACTAAAAACTGCAGTTGTAAAGCCTCTTCTAGAAAACAAAAAATTAGAATTATCTCAGATAAGTAACTACAGACCAATTTCTAATTTACTGTTCATTGGCAAAATCATTGAGAAAATAGTTTTCAGGCAAATCACTAGTTTCTTGTCCATTAACAGTAGCCTAGACAAATTCCAGTCCGGGTTCCGGTCTAATCACAGCACTGAGACTGCTCTAATCAAGGTCATTAATGACATCCGCTTAAATACAGAGGACAGAAAGGTATCTCTTCTATTACTTCTTGACCTTAGTGCTGCCTTTGACACCATTGACCATAAGATTCTTATAGATAGACTCTCAAACTGGGTTGGACTCTCAGGAACAGTCCTGAAGTGGTTGGTTTATTACCTGGAAGGCAGGAACTACTTGGTAGAAATAGAAAATAATATTTCAGAGAACACACCAGTGACCTGTGGTGTCCCCCAGGGCTCTATTCTTGGTCCACTTTTATTTAATTTATATATGCTTCCTCTTGGCCAGATTATGCAGGACTATGCAGATGATAGATTTACATGGCCCTGTCCCCAAACTACTCTGGTCCATTTGACTCATTAAGCAAGCGCCTTGAACACATCACAAACTGGATGGGACACAATTTTCTGCAGCTGAATAAAGATAAAACTGAGATAATACTATTTGGGAATAGCACAAAGATTGGCTGCGTATCTGGACTCGAGGGCCCTCAAATCTAAAGAACTGGCTCACAACCTTGGTGTATTAATGGACTCAGATCTCAGTTTTAGTCTCATATTAAAGGAGTTACTAGATCAGCATTTTACCATCTTAAGAACATCAGTAAGATTAGAGATTTTCTGACTAAACCAGACCTGGAGAAACTTATCCATGCCTTTATTTCTAGCATTGATTACTGTAATGGTCTCTTAGCTGGACTTCCACAAAAGACCATTACACAGCTTCAGCTGATTCAAAATGCAGCTGCCAGAGTCTCACTCGGAGCAAAAGAAGAGATCACATCACCCCCCCCCCCCTTCATCCTCAAATCCTTACACTGGAGACCAGTCTGTTACAGAATAGACTTTAAGGTGTTATTACTGGTCTATAAATGTCTTAATGGGGTAGGACCAGTGTAATTATCAGATCTGCAGAGTGTGCGGGAGGAGCGGTAGAGACGGTTGTGCGGGAGGAGCGGTAGAGACGGTTGTGCGGGAGGAGCGGTAGAGCCGAGTGTGCGGGAGGAGCGGTAGAGACGGTTGTGCGGGAGGAGCGGTAGATCCGAGTGTGCGGGAGGAGCGGTAGAGCCGAGTGTGCGGGAGGAGCGGTAGAGACGGTTGTGCGGGAGGAGCGGTAGAGACGGTTGTGCGGGAGGAGCGGTAGAGCCGAGTGTGCGGGAGGAGCGGTAGAGCCGAGTGTGCGGGAGGAGCGGTAGAGACGGTTGTGCGGGAGGAGCGGTAGAGACGGTTGTGCGGGAGGAGCGGTAGAGCCGAGTGTGCGGGAGGAGCGGTAGAGCCGAGTGTGCGGGAGGAGCGGTAGATCCGAGTGTGCGGGAGGAGCGGTAGAGACGGTTGTGCGGGAGGAGCGGTAGAGACGGTTGTGCGGGAGGAGCGGTAGAGACGGTTGTGCGGGAGGAGCGGTAGAGCCGAGTGTGCGGGAGGAGCGGTAGAGCCGAGTGTGCGGGAGGAGCGGTAGATCCGAGTGTGCGGGAGGAGCGGTAGAGCCGAGTGTGCGGGAGGAGCGGTAGAGACGGTTGTGCGGGAGGAGCGGTAGAGACGGTTGTGCGGGAGGAGCGGTAGAGCCGAGTGTGCGGGAGGAGCGGTAGAGCCGAGTGTGCGGGAGGAGCGGTAGAGCCGAGTGTGCGGGAGGAGCGGTAGAGCCGAGTGTGCGGGAGGAGCGGTAGAGACGGTTGTGCGGGAGGAGCGGTAGAGCCGGTTGTGCGGGAGGAGCGGTAGAGCCGAGTGTGCGGGAGGAGCGGTAGAGCCGAGTGTGCGGGAGGAGCGGTAGAGCCGGTTGTGCGGGAGGAGCGGTAGAGCCGAGTGTGCGGGAGGAGGGGTAGAGCGGGAGGAATGTTCCACTGCTGTAGAGAAATGTTCCACTGCTGTAACTCAGCTCTGTAGATTTACAAGAGCCACTGTTACTCTTGCTGTAACTTGTGTGAAATGTAAATTTTATGTTCCAAATATTGTGAAACAAAATTAAGTGTACATTAGAAAATAACATTTTGGATACTGCCAGCTGCCAGTTATTAAACAGTCCACCCTGACACTTGTTTTCCAGCAGTAAATTATATCTTAAAGATTTTAAGTTGTCTTGATTTCTGCTAAGACTTCACTAAGGTGTTCTTCCACTGATAAAACATTTCCAGTTGTAAGTTATTACATTCTAAATTAAACACCTTTAAAATATAACAGTGTTCATAAAAAAAACTCTTTATCACACCCATACCCCTCCTTGACTGCAGAAGGCGCAATCAAATTAGTACTGACTGGTAATCAGAATACAGTTTTCAGAACACTAAATCAGCATTTTACCATCTTAAGAACATCAGTAAGATCAGAGATTTTCTGACTAAACCAGACCTGGAGAAACTTATCCATGCCTTTATTTCACCGCGGTCACGCCATCTGCACTTCGCGAAAACGCAGTCACGCCATCTACACTAGGATTTCTTGTGCGCTTCTACATCACAGTTTACGGTAGAACGTGTGCGAGCGAGAGGGGGACTCGCAGAAAAGCGCAGATATTGAAAATTCATAAGAAATTAATTTAAAACATAATTCAATACAGTTAATATTAAAAACAGGTCTGATTGGCTAAAAGAACGGTTTGTTACCAGAAAATCTCACTGTTGTATTGAAAAACATGTCCTCAGGTACACAGGGTATAATATTTATGTGCATTTACTGTAAGAATTAGAAGTAATAGGCTTGAAAAAAACTTCAAAAAACCCTATGGATATTAAATTCCATAAAATGGTTGAATCAAACTGTTACCAGACCACTCCACTGCATTCTTGAAGAGCATGTTCTCAGGTACTCATGGTATAATTTTCATACATTTTTACTGTAGGAATATGAAGTAATATTATTTGATGATGTTTAATTTACATATATGGACAATTTTGAGTTCTATTAAAGGGTTAAATCAAACTGTTACCAAACCACTCCACAGCAGCCTTGAAGAACATGTTCTAGAGTACCCAGAGAATAATTGTCAAACATTTTTACTGTAGGAATTTGGAGTAATATCATTTCAAACTCATAAATATGCTGTTTAATTTACAAATATTGCAGAATTTTGAGAGCTATTAAAGGGTTAAATCAAACTGTTACCAAACCATTCCACTGCAGCCTTGAAGGACATGTTCTCAGGTACCCAGAGAATAATTTTTATAAATTTCTACTGTAGGAATTTGGAGTAATAGCATTACAAACTTCATAAGAATAACAACACAATTCCACAAATTGCAGAATGCTGAAGGCCATAAAATGGTTAAATCAAACTGTTACCAGACCACTCCACTGCAGTCTTGAAGAGCATGTTCTCAGGTACCCAGAGAATAATTTTCATACATTTTTACTGTAGGAATTTGGAGTAATATTATTTCAAATCTCATAAAAATTATGCTTAATTTACATATGTGGCCAATTCTGAGTGCTATTAAAGGGTTAAATCAAACTGTTACCAAACCATTCCACTGCAGTCTTGAAGAGCATGTTTTCAGGTACCCAGAGAATAATTTTATACATTTTTACTGTAGGAATTTGGAGTAATATTATTTCAAATCTCATAAAAAATGATGCTTAATTTACATATGTGGCCAATTCTGAGTGCTATTAAAGGGTTAAATCAAACTGTTACCAAACCAGTCCACTGCAGTCTTGAAGAGCATGTTTTCAGGTACCCAGAGAATAATTTTTATACATTTTTACTGTAGGAATTTGGAGAAATATCATTTCAAACTTATAAATATGCTGTTTAATTTACAAATATTGCAAAATTGTGAGAGCTATTAAAGGGTTAAATCAAATTGTTACCAAACAACTTCACTGAAGCCTTGAAGAACATGTTCCAAGGTACCCAGAGAATAATTGTCGTACATTTTTACTGTAGGAATTTGGAGTAATAATATTTCAAATCTCATTAAAATGATGTTTAATTTACATATATGGCAAAATTGTGAGTCCTATTAAAGAGTTAAATCAAATTGTTACCAAACCATTCCACTGCAGCCTTAAAGAATATGTTCTCAGGTACTCAGAGAATAAGTTTTATACATTTTTACTGTAGGAATTTGGAGTAAGAGCATTTCAAATTTCAGTAAAAATGGTTAAATTTGCAAATATTGCAAAATTCTGAGAGCTATTAATGGGTTAAATCAAACTGTTACCAAACCACTCCACTGCAGCCTTAAAGAATATGTTCTCGGGTACTCAGAGAATAATTTTTATACATTTTTACTGTAGGAATTTGGAGTAATATCATTTCAAACTTATAAATATGCTGTTTAATTTACAAATATTGCAAAATTGTGAGGGCTATTAAAGGGTTAAATCAAATTGTTACCAAATCACTTCACTGAAGCCTTGAAGAACATGTCCCAAGGTACTCAGAGAATAATTGTCGTACATTTTTACTGTAGGAATTTGGAGTAATAGCATTACAAACTTTATAAGAATTTTGTTTAATTTGCATATAAGGCAAAATTGTGAGTCCTATTAAAGGGTTAAATCAAACTGTTACCAAACCACTCCACTGCAGCCTTGAAGAACACGTTCTAGAGTACCCAGACTATAATGTTCATACATTTTTACTGTAAGAATGTGGAGTAATAGCATTACAAACTTCATAAGAATAAAAACACAATTCCATAAATTGCAGAATTCTGAAGGCCATAAAATGGTTAAATCAAACTGTTACCAGACCACTCCACTGCAGCCTTGAACAACATTTTCTAGAGTACCCAGGGTACAAATTTCATACATTTTTACTGTAGGAATTTGGAGTAATATTATTTCAAATCTCATTAAAAATGATGTTGAATTTACATATATGGCAAATTTTGAGTGCTACTAAAGGGTTAAATCAAACTGTTACCAGACCACTCCACTGCAGTCTTGAAAAGCATGTTCTCAGGTACTCAGGGTATAATTGTCATACATTTTTACTGTAGGAATTTGGAGTAATAGCATTACAAACTTCATAAGAATAACAACACAATTCCACAAATTGCAGAATGCTGAAGGCCATAAAATGGTTAAATCAAACTGTTACCAGACCACTCCACTGCAGTCTTGAAGAGCATGTTCTCAGGTACCCAGAGAATAATTTTCATACAATTTTACTGTAGGAATTTGGAGAAATATCATTTCAAACTTATAAATATGCTGTTTAATTTACAAATATTGCAAAATTGTGAGAGCTATTAAAGGGTTAAATCAAATTGTTACCAAATCACTTCACTGAAGCCTTGAAGAACATGTTCCAAGGTACCTAGAGAATAATTTTTATACATTTTTACTGTAAGAATTTGGAGTAAGAGCATTTCACATTTCAGTAAAAATTGTTTAATTTGCCAATATTGCAAAATTGTGAGCGCTATTAAATGGTTAAATCAAACTGTTACCAGACCACTCCACTGCAGTCTTGAGGAGCATGTTCTCAGGTACCCAGAGAATAATTTTCATACATTTTTACTGTAGGAATTTGGAGTAATATTATTTCAAATCTCATAAAAATTATGCTTAATTTACATATGTGGCCAATTCTGAGTGCTATTAAAGGGTTAAATCAAACTGTTACCAAACCATTCCACTGCAGTCTTGAAGAGCATGTTTTCAGGTACCCAGAGAATAATTTTATACATTTTTACTGTAGGAATTTGGAGAAATATCATTTCAAACTTATAAATATGCTGTTTAATTTACAAATATTGCAAAATTGTGAGAGCTATTAAAGGGTTAAATCAAATTGTTACCAAACAACTTCACTGAAGCCTTGAAGAACATGTTCCAAGGTACCCAGAGAATAATTGTCGTACATTTTTACTGTAGGAATTTGGAGTAATACCATTACAAACTTCATAAAAATGATGTTTAATTTACATATATGGCAAAATTGTGAGTCCTATTATAGGGTTAAATCAAATTGTTACCAAACCATTCCACTGCAGCCTTGAAGAACATGTTTCAAAGTACCCAGAGAATAATTGTCGTACATTTTTACTGTAGGAATATGGAGTAATATTATTTTAAGTCTCATAAAAATTTTGTTTAATTTGCCAATATTGCATAATTCTGAGAGCTATTAAAGAGTTAAATCAAACTGTTACCAGACCATTCCACTGCAGCCTTGAATAACATGTTCTAGAGTATCCAGATTATCATGTTCATACATTTTTACTGTAAGAATGTGGAGTAATAGCATTACAAACTTCATTAGAATAACAACACAATTCCACAAATTGCAGATTTCTGAAGGCCATAAAATGGTTAAATCAAACTGTTACCAGACCATTCCACTGCAGTGTTGAGGAACATGTTCCAAGGTACCCAGAGAATAATTGTGGTACATTTTTACTGTAGGAATTTGGAGTAATAATATTTCAAATCTCATAAAAATGATGTTTAATTTACATATATGGCAAAATTGTGAGTCCTATTAAAGGGTTAAATCAAATTGTTACCAGACCACTCCACTGCAGTCTTGAAGAACATGTTCCAAGGTACCCAGAGAATAATTGTCGTACATTTTTACTGTAGGAATTTGGAGTAAGAACATTTCAAATTTCAGTAAAAATTGTTAAATTTGCAAATATTGCAAAATTCTGAGAGCTATTATAGGGTTAAATCAAACTGTTACCAAACCACTCCACTGCAGCCTTAAAGAATATGTTCTCAGGTACTCAGAGAATAATATAATAAACGATAATGAAATCGTATGCACATTGTACCTAAGAAAAAAGGCTCCCTGGTAACATTGCAATTGTATCTAACCATACTTTTTAGGGAAATTTTAAATATTACTATTCCGAACACACAAAAAAACAAAAAAACATACTTACCTGAGACCATATTCTTTGTAAATGCAGTACATATCCCTGGTAATTAGTACCTAGTACTATAAACTTTTTACGGTCTTAAACATTACGAGATTCATAAAATTAAATTATAATTTTTTCTGAATTTTACCATACTATTCCTCCAAATTCCTAGAGTAAAAAGTTATGAGAATTATACCCAGGGAAACTGAAAATATGTACTTCAAGACTACAGTGGACAGTTTCTTGTAAATTATCTGGTAACATTTTGATTTAACCCATTATTAGCACTCAATTTTGCAATATGTGCAAATTAAACATAATATTTTAGTGAATTTTGCAATGCTATTACTCCAAATTCCTACAGTAAAAATTATTCTCTGGGTACTCTAGAACATGTTCTTCAAGGCTGCATTTGAATAGTCTGGTAACAGTATGATTTAACGCTTTAATAGCACTCAAAAATGCTATGTATGTAAATCAAACATCATTTTTTTATGAGAATTAAAATAATATTACTCCAAATTCCTACTGTAAATATGTATGAAAAGTATAATCTGGGTACTCTAGAACATGTTCTTCAAGGCTGCAGTGGAGTAGTCTGGTAACAGTTTGATTTAACCCTTTAATAGGACTCAGAATTTTGCCATATATGCAAATTAAACAAAATTTTTATGAGACTTAAAATAATATTACTCCATATTCCTACAGTAAAAATGTACGACAATTATTCTCTGGGTACTTTGAAACATGTTCTTCAAGGCTGCAGTGGAATGGTTTGGTAACAATTTGATTTAACCCTATAATAGGACTCACAATTTTGCCATATATGTAAATTAAACATCATTTTTATGAAGTTTGTAATGGTATTACTCCAAATTCCTACAGTAAAAATGTACGACAATTATTCTCTGGGTACCTTGGGACATGTTCTTCAAGGCTTCAGTGAAGTGATTTGGTAACAATTTGATTTAACCCTTTAATAGCTCTCACAATTTTGCAATATTTGTAAATTAAACAGCATATTTATAAGTTTGAAATGATATTACTCCAAATTCCTACAGTAAAAATGTATAAAAATTATTCTCTGAGTACCCGAGAACATATTCTTTAAGGCTGCAGTGGAGTGGTTTGGTAACAGTTTGATTTAACCCATTAATAGCTCTCAGAATTTTGCAATATTTGCAAATTTAACCATTTTTACTGAAATGTGAAATGCTCTTACTCCAAATTCCTACAGTAAAAATGTACGACAATTATTCTCTGGGTACTTTGAAACATGTTCTTCAAGGCTGCAGTGGAATGGTTTGGTAACAATTTGATTTAACCCTATAATAGGACTCACAATTTTGCCATATATGTAAATTAAACATCATTTTTATGAAGTTTGTAATGGTATTACTCCAAATTCCTACAGTAAAAATGTACGACAATTATTCTCTGGGTACCTTGGAACATGTTCTTCAAGGCTTCAGTGAAGTTGTTTGGTAACAATTTGATTTAACCCTTTAATAGGTCTCACAATTTTGCAATATTTGTAAATTAAACAGCATATTTATAAGTTTGAAATGATATTTCTCCAAATTCCTACAGTAAAAATGTATAAAAATTATTCTCTGGGTACCTGAAAACATGCTCTTCAAGACTGCAGTGGAATGGTTTGGTAACAGTTTGATTTAACCCTTTAATAGCACTCAGAATTGGCCACATATGTAAATTAAGCATAATTTTTATGAGATTTGAAATAATATTACTCCAAATTCCTACAGTAAAAATGTATGAAAATTATTCTCTGGGTACCTGAGAACATGCTCCTCAAGACTGCAGTGGAGTGGTCTGGTAACAGTTTGATTTAACCATTTAATAGCGCTCACAATTTTGCAATATTGGCAAATTAAACAATTTTTACTGAAATGTGAAATGCTCTTACTCCAAATTCTTACAGTAAAAATGTATAAAAATTATTCTCTAGGTACCTTGGAACATGTTCTTCAAGGCTTCAGTGAAGTGATTTGGTAACAATTTGATTTAACCCTTTAATAGCTCTCACAATTTTGCAATATTTGTAAATTAAACAGCATATTTATAAGTTTGAAATGATATTTCTCCAAATTCCTACAGTAAAATTGTATGAAAATTATTCTCTGGGTACCTGAGAACATGCTCTTCAAGACTGCAGTGGAGTGGTCTGGTAACAGTTTGATTTAACCATTTTATGGCCTTCAGCATTCTGCAATTTGTGGAATTGTGTTGTTATTCTTATGAAGTTTGTAATGCTATTACTCCAAATTCCTACAGTAAAAATGTATGACAATTATACCCTGAGTACCTGAGAACATGCTTTTCAAGACTGCAGTGGAGTGGTCTGGTAACAGTTTGATTTAACCCTTTAGTAGCACTCAAAATTTGCCATATATGTAAATTCAACATCATTTTTAATGAGATTTGAAATAATATTACTCCAAATTCCTACAGTAAAAATGTATGAAATTTGTACCCTGGGTACTCTAGAAAATGTTGTTCAAGGCTGCAGTGGAGTGGTCTGGTAACAGTTTGATTTAACCATTTTATGGCCTTCAGAATTCTGCAATTTATGGAATTGTGTTTTTATTCTTATGAAGTTTGTAATGCTATTACTCCACATTCTTACAGTAAAAATGTATGAACATTATAGTCTGGGTACTCTAGAACGTGTTCTTCAAGGCTGCAGTGGAGTGGTTTGGTAACAGTTTGATTTAACCCTTTAATAGGACTCACAATTTTGCCTTATATGCAAATTAAACAAAATTCTTATAAAGTTTGTAATGCTATTACTCCAAATTCCTACAGTAAAAATGTACGACAATTATTCTCTGAGTACCTTGGGACATGTTCTTCAAGGCTTCAGTGAAGTGATTTGGTAACAATTTGATTTAACCCTTTAATAGCCCTCACAATTTTGCAATATTTGTAAATTAAACAGCATATTTATAAGTTTGAAATGATATTACTCCAAATTCCTACAGTAAAAATGTATAAAAATTATTCTCTGAGTACCCGAGAACATATTCTTTAAGGCTGCAGTGGAGTGGTTTGGTAACAGTTTGATTTAACCCATTAATAGCTCTCAGAATTTTGCAATATTTGTAAATTAAACAGCATATTTATAAGTTTGAAATGATATTACTCCAAATTCCTACAGTAAAAATGTATAAAAATTATTCTCTGAGTACCCGAGAACATATTCTTTAAGGCTGCAGTGGAGTGGTTTGGTAACAGTTTGATTTAACCCATTAATAGCTCTCAGAATTTTGCAATATTTGCAAATTTAACCATTTTTACTGAAATTTGAAATGCTCTTACTCCAAATTCCTACAGTAAAAATGTATAAAACTTATTCTCTGAGTACCTGAGAACATATTCTTTAAGGCTGCAGTGGAATGGTTTGGTAACAATTTGATTTAACTCTTTAATAGGACTCACAATTTTGCCATATATGTAAATTAAACATCATTTTAATGAGATTTGAAATATTATTACTCCAAATTCCTACAGTAAAAATGTACGACAATTATTCTCTGGGTACCTTGGAACATGTTCTTCAAGGCTTCAGTGAAGTTGTTTGGTAACAATTTGATTTAACCCTTTAATAGCTCTCACAATTTTGCAATATTTGTAAATTAAACAGCATATTTATAAGTTTGAAATGATATTTCTCCAAATTCCTACAGTAAAAATGTATAAAAATTATTCTCTGGGTACCTGAAAACATGCTCTTCAAGACTGCAGTGGACTGGTTTGGTAACAGTTTGATTTAACCCTTTAATAGCACTCAGAATTGGCCACATATGTAAATTAAGCATCATTTTTTATGAGATTTGAAATAATATTACTCCAAATTCCTACAGTAAAAATGTATGAAAATTATTCTCTGGGTACCTGAGAACATGCTCTTCAAGACTGCAGTGGAGTGGTCTGGTAACAGTTTGATTTAACCATTTTATGGCCTTCAGCATTCTGCAATTTGTGGAATTGTGTTGTTATTCTTATGAAGTTTGTAATGCTATTACTCCAAATTCCTACAGTAGAAATTTATAAAAATTATTCTCTGGGTACCTGAGAACATGTCCTTCAAGGCTGCAGTGGAATGGTTTGGTAACAGTTTGATTTAACCCTTTAATAGCTCTCAAAATTCTGCAATATTTGTAAATTAAACAGCATATTTATGAGTTTGAAATGATATTACTCCAAATTCCTACAGTAAAAATGTTTGACAATTATTCTCTGGGTACTCTAGAACATGTTCTTCAAGGCTGCTGTGGAGTGGTTTGGTAACAGTTTGATTTAACCCTTTAATAGAACTCAAAATTGTCCATATATGTAAATTAAACATCATCAAATAATATTACTTCATATTCCTACAGTAAAAATGTATGAAAATTATACCATGAGTACCTGAGAACATGCTCTTCAAGAATGCAGTGGAGTGGTCTGGTAACAGTTTGATTCAACCATTTTATGGAATTTAATATCCATAGGGTTTTTTGAAGTTTTTTTCAAGCCTATTACTTCTAATTCTTACAGTAAATGCACATAAATATTATACCCTGTGTACCTGAGGACATGTTTTTCAATACAACAGTGAGATTTTCTGGTAACAAACCGTTCTTTTAGCCAATCAGACCTGTTTTTAATATTAACTGTATTGAATTATGTTTTTAATTAATTTCTTATGAATTTTCAATATCTGCGCTTTTCTGCGAGTCCCCCCTCTCGCTCGCACACGTTCTACCGTAAACTGTGATGTAGAAGCGCACAAGAAATCCTAGTGTAGATGGCGTGACTGCGTTTTCGCGAAGTGCAGATGGCGTGACCGCGGTTTTATTTCTAGCATTGATTACTGTAAAGGTCTCTTAGCTGGACTTCCACAAAAGACCATTAAACAACTTCAGCTGATTCAAAATGCAGCTGCCAGAGTTCTCACTCGGAGCAAAAGAAGAGATCACCCCCCCCCCCTTCCTCCTCAAACCCTTACACTGGAGACCAGTCTGTTACAGAATAGACTTTAAGGTGTTATTACTGCTCTATAAATGCCTAAATGGGGTAGGACCAGTGTATTTATCAGATCTGCAGAGTGTGCGGGAGGAGCGGTCGTTTAATAAGGGGCAAACGTTTAATACTGTGATCATTAAATTAAACGTAAGAGTTCCTCTTGTACCTACCGCAGTAAAGTTGGCTCAGCGTTCGATATTCGCCAGACATTCACCCACGAATATCCTGGTTATTAAAAAAACAACAAGTACTCGCCAAATGACTACTTCAGTGTAATTACTACAACACTGTGAACTTATTCACACACTGGTGTTCAATGCTTTTACTGCTGTAAGATGTGAAAATATCATCATCAGATTCACCGACGAGTTCTTTCTGGCCGAGAAGCGCTTTAGCGACACAACTTCTTTTCAAAATAAAAGTCTTTTGGTATAAGGCATTTAAATACGTTTCTAAATAACAGTCAGTTACATGTTTCTTTTTCTCTCTTTTTTCCCCCTTTATTTTTACTGTGCAGATACAGTGTAATGTGTGGAATTTCTGGTTCCACCACAAATGTCTGGCAATGACACCAGAAGAATGGGAGACATTCTCTCAAACTGGACAGGACCTGCACTGTCCACACTGCACTGATGTGTAATATGTCCCTGTGTGTGTTGATGTAAATAGATAAGTAACAGTTCCTGTAGTTCAGCAGGATAGTGCATCATTTTCTGTTCAAAATATATATTTTAGAGCATCTACAACCAACTTAAATAAAATGTGCAGTTCTAAGACTTAATTGTGATCCCCATCTTTCCTTAGTCCAGAAACAGAAAATATAGGAAATTTGACAAAAATCTATTTTCACAAATTTGTTACAAGGTTCACATGTCCAAATGAGCATGAAGGGTGTTGGTCCTTGGGTGTACTACATCATAGGCCCGAAATTGTGTCTGTGAGTCATGTCGTTTAAGTGTGACACCCATCTTTCCTAGTCCAGAAACAGAAAATATATGAAATCTCAGATAGAATCTGTTTTTTGTTACAAGGTTCACATGCAACACATAGGGAAGCTGATGTACAATCAGCTTTCAAAAGTGTGTTACAGGGTTTACGTATTTAAATGCCTTATACCCAAGACTTTTTCACATCTTACAGCAGTAAAAGCATTGAACGCCAGTGTGTGAATAAGTTCACAACATGTAGTAATTGCACTGAAATAGTCATTTGGCGAGTACTTGTTGTTTTTTTAATAACCAGGATATTCGTGGGTGAATGATTGGCGAATATCGAACGCTGAGCCAACTTTACCTCATGTTTTTACACTTATCGTCTTTACGCAGTCTCTCTCTGACACTCACACGCACACAGTCTCTCTTTCCCTCTCCCTCTCTCTCTCAACACACACGGTCCCTCTCTCTGTCAACACACACACACACACACACACACACACACACACTGAACTATCTATAATCTTCAGGTCTGTAAGCTGTAAATGAAGTCTTACCTGTTTTTCAGCTCTGCTCCTGATCTTCACAAACAGCAGTGTTTTTAAATCCGGTTTGGACTGGATCAGACACACGCAGGAAGGGCTGGGGCAGAGAGAAGTATCACTTTCGATTGTCTTCTGGGTTTGTCAGACACTAGAGGGCGCTCCAAACATGAATGTGTTTCTCTGGAGAATTCAAACAAAACCATAGTTTATAAACTCTGATCATTTTTATACAAAAGGAATGCATTAATTTCCTCAACACAGAGCAGTAACAAATGTCTGAGACCCCACCGCAGACACATTTTTAAACTGTTGAACTCCAGGTTAAAGACTTTGTAAAAGTGTCTCAGTTGTGAGGGTGAAGTCAGTGAGTGTGAACTTTACAGCAGTCGCCCAGAGCAGACGGGGGAGGGACTTCAGAGCAGCAGATACACAGAGGATTCCCGATTAGGAAACCGTGCTTAGTTTCAGCTTTTCCACTGTTTTGTGTCGACTAAATGTTCAGGAGCCTGTCCAGGTCAGTGCCCAGTGAGGCTCCAGGGCCAAACCCCTCAGTAATGTGCTCTGACCAGAGCTCTGACCCACACCCCACACAGCGAGTGCAGGGCTCAGATCACTGGGGGCAGGAGGATGGACATCTTCAGGATTTGGGGTTTTATATTTTTCTTTAGAGGACATTTTCAAACACAAACCTGTAGACCGTCAAATGTTCAGAAATCACAGACATCAGGAGGGAAGTGTTACTGACAGAGTAGTGTTTCATTTTCAGGTTTGTGTCTGTGAATAAATAATAGACAAATGTCCTATAAAATGTGCTTCTGTCCCATGCTAATATCTGTCTTAGCTTTGACCTTTACAGCCTTTAGCAGACGCTCGTATCCAGAGCAGCTTACAGAAGGGCTTTGTGTTGGAGTGTGTTTTACAGAGAGTACAAACAGGTTAGAGTCTAAAATCCCCCTGAGCTCAGACTCTCTCAGAGCAGGAGACAGAGCTGACACAGAGAAACTCAGAGAGGGACGTTTAGTTTATTGTAGTTAGTCGTGTTGTTTATAGTGTAGTGCTCTTTACAGGATGAAGATAACGATGAACTGACGTAGTTCCTCTATGAAATAACTTCATTTGCTCTGCTCTTGTACACTTCAGTGATCTAATCATTTACACACTTCATTCTTCAGTGTAGTGTGCTGTGTCCAAAACTGTCCACTACATGTGTTTCAATGTGTGAGACACTAATTTAATAACGCTTTATTGTAGTAATGTATATGTTTAACAATACAGATAGTCTCATTAGTGTTAGTCCAGGACCAGAGGATGTTAACTCCCTGCCGTAGTTACCACCAAACAAAGCTGTGGTGTCGTAACCGGCCGTAACTCCAGCATCAGCCAATCAGTGCTCAGTAGCATTAACGCTAGTGTCTGTTTCCCAGAAATGCAGCCGGAAAATGGAGATATGTTTCTAAAACACACCCAACAAAAAAAATCCATCAAGTTCAGAAACGCTGTGAATCCAGTCACAACACAGGGAAGGTTTTCTGGAGGGACCTGAACGCTGCTGCACACCTCGAGATGTGATGTGTGTCACAGAACAACAGAGCCCCCCCAGAATCAGACTCCATTTGGGTGCACACGCAGCGCAACAGTTTACACTCACATTTCTGTTTAAAACAAGTGTTAAGCTTGATTTCTCCTTTACAACAAACACCAGAACAGCACCTAAAGCATTAGTTTACATTTGAACCTTTTTGGAAACACTCTGTTTCTGATGAACTCTCTGATGTCGTTGATCAATTTGAAGGGACCCAAGAACTTTGGGGTTCACAGATCCATGGTCCTCTCTGTGACCTGCCTTGGGACTCGCCTGGTGTCAGTAGTTTTAGAAAACTCTTCATGTCGTAAGAATGTCTCTTATTCTTCAAGTTTAATTCCTTTAGGGTCTGTTTCCCAGAAAGGGGCTAAGCCTAGTCTCAAACTGTTCCCTTTCAACTGAACCTCTCCTTTCTGAATGCTAAGAAACCCAGGACTAGGCTTAAACCTGTGGGAGACAGACCTGTAAAGTTAAGCCTTTTCTAATTTTGCCTTTGGATTTCAAATTTTCAATTTCTTCATGTTGAGAAAATACAAATATTGTGTTTTTTGACATGATTGGGCTTTACATGGGCGGCACAGTGTCGCAGTCACACAGCTCCAGGGACCTGGAGGTTGTGGGTTCGATTCCCGCTCCGGGTGACTGTCTGTGAGGAGTGTGGTGTGTTCTCTCTGTGTCTGCGTGGGTTTCCTCCGGGTGACTGTCTGTGAGGAGTGTGGTGTGTTCTCCCCGTGTCAGCGTGGGTTTCCTCCGGGTGACTGTCTGTGAGGAGTGTGGTGTGTTCTCTCTGTGTCTGCGTGGGTTTCCTCCGGGTGACTGTCTGTGAGGAGTGTGGTGTGTTCTCTCCGTGTCCGCGTGGGTTTCCTCCGGGTGACTGTCTGTGAGGAGTGTGGTGTGTTCTCCCCGTGTCTGCGTGGGTTTCCTCCGGGTGACTGTCTGTGAGGAGTGTGGTGTGTTCTCCTTGTGTCTACGTGGGTTTCCTCCGGGTGACTGTCTGTGAGGAGTGTGGTGTGTTCTCCCTGTGTCCGCGTGGGTTTCCTCCGGGTGACTGCCTGTGAGGAGTGTGGTGTGTTCTCCCTGTGTCCGCGTGGGTTTCCTCCGGGTGACTGTCTGTGAGGAGTGTGGTGTGTTCTCTCTGTGTCCGCGTGGGTTTCCTCCGGGTGACTGTCTGTGAGGAGTGTGGTGTGTTCTCCCCGTGTCTGCGTGGGTTTCCTCCGGGTGACTGTCTGTGAGGAGTGTGGTGTGTTCTCCTTGTGTCTACGTGGGTTTCCTCCGGGTGACTGTCTGTGAGGAGTGTGGTGTGTTCTCCCTGTGTCCGCGTGGGTTTCCTCCGGGTGACTGTCTGTGAGGAGTGTGGTGTGTTCTCCTTGTGTCTGCGTGGGTTTCCTCTGGGTGACTGTCTGTGAGGAGTGTGGTGTGTTCTCCCTGTGTCCGCGTGGGTTTCCTCCGGGTGACTGTCTGTGAGGAGTGTGGTGTGTTCTCCCTGTGTCCGCGTGGGTTTCCTCCGGGTGACTGTCTGTGAGGAGTGTGGTGTGTTCTCCTTGTGTCTGCGTCGGTTTCCTCCGGGTGACTGTCTGTGAGGAGTGTGGTGTGTTCTCCTTGTGTCTGCGTGGGTTTTCTCCGGGTGCTCCGATTTCCTCCCACAGTCCAAAAACACACATTGGTAGGTGGATTGGTGACTCAAAAGTGTCCGTAGGTGTGAGTGTGTGAGTGAATGTGTGTGTGTGTCTGTGTTGCCCTGTGAAGGACTGGCGCCCCCTCCAGGGTGTATTCCTGGATTTTGTGTTTTTTTGGGTCTCTATTTTACCGTGTGGATAAACTCTAATTTATTTAAAATCATGAAATATTAAATGTATTAAAATGTAAATATCTATATGTAAGAGTGTAGAACAGTTGTAGGAATATTATGGGGTGAAATTCCTGCTGAATGGGTCTGGCTCCCCCCGCTGGTCGGTCAGCATATTTACAGCCCCTGTATATATTTGGGGTTCAGCGCAGTCTCGGCAGTAGTCGTGTGCTCTGCTGTGGTGAGTACAGCTCCGGTGCAGCTCAGGAACATCACAAAGAACGGAGAATGCTGCAGTGTTTCATTTCCATTGTTTTAGTCTCGAGATACATCTGACAGAGAGCAGTCTGCCTTTTTCAATGTTATTTAAAGACATTAATCCGAGCTGAACTTGAATTATGCGAACACCCAGCAAACACGCAGACGCCCTGTTTGTTTACATTTGTAACGTTCACTGGAGGACGTTTCTAGGACTTTATGGACGTCCGCAACACGTCCTGTTCTAGAACCAATGGAACGTTCCCAAACCCCCATTCCTGGACCGTTCTGTAACGTCCCGGTACCGTCCCTCGGGTAACCGTTATTTCTGTTTCTTTAAAAGAACGTCCGCTTGTGGTCCCCTGACCGTCACTGATCACGGTGCATGACACCAGCTGATTTCACCATTCCAGGAGCATTCCCATCATTCCCCCGGGAATTCAGACTGCACAGGAGGAGGACAGTAAAGTCTCTCATCAGCCGCGCATCACTGGGGTTTACATCAATACAAATCACTACAACAGAGAAACACCAAACAAACTTGTGGTGTGTCCGGTACATCACCGCACGTCTGATTCACATTTGTGCACCGCGCTCTTTCAGCTGGGAGCGGGCAATGAGAGAGAGATAGAGAGAGAGAGAGAGAGAGAGAGAGAGAGAGAGAGAGAGAGGGGTGTATGAGAGAGAGACAGAGAGAGAGAGAGAGAGAGAGAGAGAGAGGGGTGTATGAGAGAGAGAGGTGTATGAGAGAGAGAGAGAGAGAGAGAGAGGTGTATGAGAGAGAGAGAGCTGTGTATGACAGAGAGAGAGAGAGAGAGAGAGAGAGAGAGAGAGAGAGAGAGAGAGGTGTATGAGAGAGAGAGAGAGAGAGAAGTGTGTATGAGAGAGAGAGAGAGAGAGAGAGAGAGAGAGAGAGAGGTGTGTATGAGAGAGAGAGAGAGAGAGAGAGAGAGAGGTGTGTATGAGAGAGAGAGAGAGAGAGAGAGGTGTGTATGAGAGAGAGAGAGAGAGAGAGAGGTGTATGAGAAAGAGAGAGAGAGAGAGTGTTTTTCAGTGATTATCTATGAGTCACAAGGGACAGTTTGTTCCTTCACTGAGAAAATAGTGCACGACTCACTAGTGTTATTACTTTCTGAAATAGTAACACAACAGAATAATACACAACAGTAGGCAGTGAATGAATGAAAGAAAGACTGAATGTTGATAATAGAACACACAATAGTAACACTACCACTTTCCATAGGCAACAGAAACAGGTAAAGAGGCTGTGTACAATCTCTAGGTCTGGTTCGGTGTCCACACTTAGACGAGCAGTCACCACCTTAAACACACCGTAACGAGAGCGAGTGGCATGTACAAGTCTTTCTAGCACAACAGGAGGGTGAGTGGTTCCTGCAGGTGGCTCCACACGATGACTACGCTGGTTCTGGAGGCAGGAGACCAGGAATAACCAGACAGCAGGGGCAGGTGTTCATCTTAAACACAACAGGGAGAACACACAGATTGTTAGTTTTCTTTAAGAGTTTGGACAGGACACGTGTAAAAACAGAGCAAGCAGCAGAGCCTTGGCTACCACAGCTAATGCCATGTACACACTTCACCACTTCATCAGATCACTGCACCTTTCACAGGGCTGTTTTCTTCTAATCAGGGGTCTGTCAGTGTTTCTGCCTTCTGCGTCACATGACTGATGGTGGCACAGGGTCATCTACAGCAGGGGTCGGGAAAAGGCGGCCCGCGTCCAGGTCCACACCCAGACGCTGTCCCGTCCGGACCCTTTTTGAAAATCAGTGTTTTATTTGTAAACTCTGCTTCAAATGAGAAAAAGTCTCTTTATTTAGAGCATTTGTTATTTATAATTATTTATAAATCTTTTGGAAATATGTTTAAATGTCATTGAAAATGTAATTTGATTCAACATTCAGTTGTTAACTTCATAAAGGGCTGCTATTAGATGTCATCCATTTCACAGGGCAACACACACTCACACACACATTCACGAGTCACCAATCCACCTACCAAAGTGTGTTTTTGCACTGTGGGAGGAAACCGGAGCACCCGGAGGAAACCCACGCGGACACAGGGAGAACACACCAACTCCTCACAGACAGTCACCGTGGAGCCTCCCTGGAGCTGTGTGTGTGCCGCCCAGCTTTAGATTAGATAGGTTTTATTGTTTTAAACACCAGTCACAGGTTTTTAAAAACTGCAGTATTTTACCTGTGGGGTTCACTGATCACTCTCTGGTGATTGGTAGTGTTTATATAAACTCTGTTAAGTCTAAAAGTGCGTACTGGCATTTTAACACGACCCTAGTGGATGATTTTCATTTTAAAACTTGTTTCAGTTTGTTGTGGGACACGTGGAGGTTGAACAGGGACAGGTTTGAGTCTCTGCAGCGGTGGTGGGACATCGGTAAAGTGCAGATCCAGCAGTTTTGTAAACAATACACTCTCAATGTCACCAACAGCATCAAACACTCTGTCACTGAGCTTGAGAAGGAGATAGTGTTTCTTCAGAATTTGGTGGAGTCCAGTGGGGAACAGGGCCACATCCAGACACTTCACAATAAAAGAACATCTTTGGCAGATCTGCTGGGGGTGAGAGCGCAGGGAGCATTGATCAGATCTCGTTTCCAACACATTTCTGAGATGGATGCCCCATCAAAGTTCTTCTTCAGTTTGGAGAAAAAGAACGGACAGAGCAGGTTCATTCACTGCCTCCGCTCCGCTGACGGCCGGGAGCTGACGGACCCAGCGGAGATCAGAAGGCGGGCTGTGGGCTTTTTTTCGGAGCTGTACTCCAGTGAGTATAGAGAGGACAGGTTAATTTCACAGCAGTTCTATGACGGATTACCGCAGGTATCACCTGAACAGAACGAGGAGCTAGAGCGGGTGATAACCATGCAGGAACTACAGAGAGCTTTGCAAAGCGTGGCAACAGGGAAGGCTCCGGGCATCGATGGCCTCCCGGTTGAGTTTTATAAGTCTTTCTGGGACGTGGTGGGGGGGGATTTGCTGGCTGTGCTCAATGACAGCCTGGTCGGAGGACGACTGCCGTTGAGCTGCAGGAGAGCGGTCCTCGCCCTGCTGCCTAAGAAAGGCGACCTCAGCGAGGTTAAAAACTGGAGGCCTGTGAGTTTGCTGTGCGTTGATTATAAAGTCCTCTCTAAAGTCCTGGCGAATCGCCTGAAGGAGGTGATGGGGCAGGTCACACACACGGATCAGGCTTACTGCGTCCCTGGCAGATCGATCCATGATAATATCTCGCTTATTAGAGACATTTTGGATGTGTCTGGGTCGGGGCCCCCTTTTGGGCTCCTCTCCTTAGATCAGGAAAAAGCCTTTGACAGAGTGGAGCATCAGTATTTGTGGAGTACTTTTGATGCTTTTGGTTTCTCACCAGGGTTTACTTCCATGATTAAGGTGCTTTATGAAGACATTGAGAGTGTACTGAAGGTCAGTGGTGGGTTGTGTGCCCCTTTCACCGTGCAGAGGGGAGTCAGACAGGGCTGTTCATTGTCGGGGATGCTGTATGCTCTGGCCATTGAGCCAATGCTCCACTATTTGAGGAGAAACCTCAGTGGAGTTGTAATAGCTGAGAACATCCCACGGTTTTATTTAGCTGCGTATGCAGATGATGTGGTAGTAGGAGGAGTCACTGGAGCCAGAGACATTACTGTTTTAAACAACACTTTTAAGGACTTTGCTCTGATCTCCTCTGCGAGAGTGAACTGGGGGAAGAGTGAGGGTTTGCTGGTGGGGGACTGGGGCGGTGGAGAGCCAGCTTTGACAGAGGGACTAACTTGGTCCAAGGGTGGTTTTAAATATTTGGGGGTGTTTCTAGGAAATCAAAATACTGCAAATAAAAATTGTGAAGGTGTGTTGCAGGACGTACAGAACAGACTGAGTAAATGGAAATGGATTTTACCGAACATGTCTTTTAGGGGTAGAACACTAATAGTCAATAATTTAATAGCGTCGTCCCTCTGGCATCGTTTGGCCGTCCTGGAACCTCCACAGGGCGTTTTAAAGGGGATTCAAGCTCTTAATGTTGATTTTATTTGGGATAAACTCCACTGGGTCAAGAGAAGTGTCTTGTATTTATCTAGAGACGAGGGGGGTCAGGGAGTCATACACCTCGAGAGCAGAAGGGCAACTTTTAGGCTTCAGTTTTTACAGAAAGTTTTATACGGTCCTGCGCAGGCCCTGTGGAGGAACGTGGCGAAGGCTGTTTTGCGCAAGGCTGGTGGACTGGGCCTGGAGGAGAGCGTCTTTTTAGTGCACCCTGATCAACTGTCTTTTTATGGACTCCCTCTCTTTTACAGCAGTGTTTTTAAAACATGGACTTTATACGAGGTGGAAAAACAGACACCCGCTAACTCTGTCTACTGACTTCTGAGGGAACCAGTCCTCCACGGGGCTCGACTCTCCTTGACAGACGGGAGACACCATGGACAGTCTGAGAGGATGAGGAACACAGGTCTGATCACAGTGAAGGACCTAATAACATCTACTGGAGTGGACTGTGACAAACCTGATGCTCTGGCACAGAGACTGGGGATGAGGTCCTGCAGAGTCGCTCTGTAGATGCTCTGCAGGTTTCAACGGGCTCTCACCGAAGACGAAAAGAGACTGCTAAAGAACTGGGACTGTCTACAAACAGGTCAGGAAACAGAGGAGCCCTTCCCCTGTCTGTGGATCAGCCCCAGACTCCCGGCTCCTGACTCTGGGAGCCCCCTGCTGAACTCTGGGGGTTTGAGCGAACTGCGTTTTGACGGTCTTTCTGCGCGTGTGTTGTATAAAGGGTGTGTGAAAATGTTAAATCAGACTGAACTGACCGGCCAGGTGGATACGCCCTGGAGGGCTCATTTTGGCCTCGCCAGTGACGTGAAGCCTGCCTGGAGGGCACTCTATAAACCACCATTGACTAAGTCAGCTGGAGATCTGCAGTGGAGAATTTTACATGGTGTTGTCGCTGTCAATGCGTTTGTGTCCATTTTAAACCCCACTGTGTCTTCGGAGTGTCCTTTCTGCTCTTTGAGAGAAACAGTGTTCCATTGTTTTACACAGTGTTTTAGACTGAACGCATTATTTAAGGTTTTAACTTCACTTTTTCATGGTTTTGGTGAATGTTTAATCTTCATGTTTTTATCTGTGGTTCTCTGTGCTGTCAGAAGAGAAGGAGAAAGTGTCAGTTGTTGAACTTCATTGTGGGTTAAAGCTAAAACTGCAGTGTATTTCAGCAGAAAGAAAAAACTGGACTCTGGGTTGAATAGTGATGTCTGTCTGATTTTTAAAGGGTTGGTGAAATCCAGAATCAAAGTGGGTTTTTTGTTTTAAATAACGATGTAGAACTTGGACAGTTTTATAAATGTATGGGACTACGATGGGGCTCTGTGCACCACAGAGGGGGGTGTTTTATTGTTCTCTGACCTTTTAAAATAAGAACTGAATTTAATTCCTGATTTTTTTCTTTTTGTAACAAATAGTGATTAAAGTAAAAACTCAAACTCTCTCTCTCTATCTCTCTCTCTCACACACACATATTCTCTCTCTCTCTCTCTCTCTCTCTCTCCCTCTCACACATATTCTCTCTCTCTCTCTCCCTCTCACACATATTCTCTCTCTCTCTCTCCCTCTCACACATATTCTCTCTCTCTCTCTCTCTCACACACATATTCTCTCTCTCTCTCTCTCTCTCACACATATTCTCTCTCTCTCTCTCTCTCTCTCTCACATATTCTCTCTCTCTCTCTCTCTCTCTCACACATATTCTCTCTCTCTCTCTCTCTCTCCCTCTCACACATATTCTCTCTCTCTCTCTCTCTCTCTTTCTCTCTCTCTCTCTCTCTCTCACCCTCTCACACATATTCTCTCTCTCTCTCTCTCTCTCCCTCTCACACATATTCTCTCTCTCTCTCTCTCTCTCACACATATTCTCTCTCTCTCTCTCTCTCCCTCTCACACATATTCTCTCTCTCTCTCTCTCTCTCTCCCTCTCACACATATTCTCTCTCTCTCTCTCTCCCTCTCACACACATTCTCTCTCTCTCTCTCTCTCTCTCCCTCTCACACACATTCTCTCTCTC